>NC_027756.1:34728290-34759750 GCF_000695525.1 Brassica oleracea var. oleracea
CCAACAGCTGAGGAACCGCTTCAAAAGCGAGCAACTGGAGAGCTAGTAGAAAGCCATAGCATGCGGTTGTCTTTTGAGATAACCGGATCCGTAGTACATGCAGCGGGTCAGGGGTTTCGACACTAACCGGAGGAGGCAAAAAATGAGATATGGTGTGTAAAAACTAGGTCCTCCCCCATGGATAATTCATGAAAGACACCAGGTTGCTGAGCATTTCGACATACTTAGGGGTGAGCTTGAGTGTTTTATTAGTACAACACAAAACCCCGTCCACCAACGCTATCAGAGCCAAAGGAACTCGTTTCCAATCCGCAAGATATGGGTTCTCTAGCATCTTAAGCACCTGAACCACAGTTTTTCACCTACCGTTGTATCAAAGAGTAGCTTCCACATACTACCTGGTTCATTAACCTCAGTTTCTGAGTCTTCAACATCGAATACGCCGCAGTTCAAGCCAGTTATTTCCTTAAATTCATCTACGGAGAAACGAAGAGGATGATTACCGAAAGTGAACCAAAGTTCATATTTTCGAATCGTAATAAGCTTCCGGCAGAGAAGGCTGCCAATGAGCTTGGTTGAGTTCGGGCATCGAGCAACAGGTAGCCGAAAGAGTTTGCTAAACTGAGAGCAGAGTAATCGGTCCATGGCTGAAGAACCTTTTAGAGCAGACGCTACAGAGGCAATGACATTGGCTTTGGAGTAAATGTTCAGCCGCAATTGCGTGGGGAAAAATACCGGAGCAAACAGCCTTCTAGGGAATTTTGTGGGTGAGCCGACATCAACGGCATCCACCGGTGGAGATGTCGGTGCCGTGGAATCCATGGAGGAGGGTGTTGTATCGTCTTCGGAGTCGGAAACTACAAAACGAGATGATTGCGTATTTAGTAGAACGGAGTCGCAAACTAATGTTCAGAAAATGCAACTGCATTCCGGTGATGACATGCAGAATTTAAGGCGAGGACAGAGTGAGTCGCAAACTACTGTCTGAATAGCATTTTAAAAGTAAACTGTAAAGTAAGAACATCAAAACAAACATGGGTACCGCTTCGTCTTCTTAGATCGGGAGACGGGTTTTGCTTTCGGTGTGTTTGGTCGTTGGCGACGACCGGAAGATCCTGTGGCGTTCGATTGTGATACCATCGAAGCTGAAAGCTGCTCTCACTCGTCACGAGAGCTAAGAACAGGGCCTGCTACACACAAATCGGACCTGAAAGCTGTTCTCACTCGTCACGAGAGCTAAGAACAAAAAAACTTTTCTTTTCTACTGTTAGGTCAAACGAATAATTTGATGGAGAAAGAAAGAGTGAGAGGAGAAGAAAGCTGTTTAATGACCGTGGTGGTTTGCGGATAAGAATTAACTGGCGAGTCTGTCTTGGGGTTCGCGCTGGTCTTTCTCACGTGTAAAGAAAAGAGTGGCAATGTCGTTATTTATCAGCTAGAGGAGGGGTTGAGAAGTCTTTGTAGCATAACTGCTATAAAGTCGCAAAGTGTCGCGACTCAAATGCCCAATAAAAACTATCACAGACCCAAAGCCCAAATTAATAACTTCTCTGCAACCCAATTTCTAATAACCCCCCTAAAACACTAAGAGACTAATAAATATTGACTCGTTTACTCTTTTGTGGTCGTTCACATTGCTTTTGTTATTTTAAAAATAGATAATACTTTTGAGAATTGAGGGTCATAAATTAAATTCCACGTAAATTAACTATGAAATTTCTATATATCAGATATATCTAAGAAGGACATGCAATTGTCATCAAGAAGCTTCGACATCTTAATTTATATCTCCTCACAGTCTCTCTCTTTCTTTAAAAATAGATAGGAAATTACTGAAGCATTTCTATAATTTTCTTCAGCCATGACCCCGCAGGTATACAACTGGTGTTGTAGTTGGTTTAGTGTATAGTTTTAGCGACGGGTTAAGTCGATATATTGATATATTCTACTAATTCATCCATTAAGGTTTTGTATATATGTGAACAATCTATATATATTTAAGCCTTTAGTAAAAAAAAGAAAAACAATAAATATACTTTAATTAATGAGAATAATTTACACAAACATACTTATTTAAAAAATCTAAAACAAACAAACATCTGTACTGATATGTTTTAGTGTATAAATATATATTAATATATATACACTTTTACCAACAAAAAAATCTAAAATACATGAAACTGCAGCCGTACTGATCTCCGGTTTCAAATGACAGAAATCTGTGCTGCAATTAAGTGTTCACGATGAAAGAATCAAGAAGAAAGTCTGGGGGACCGTATCTAGTTTTCCAGGTATCTTTATACATTTCAACATTTACAATATGATAATTACATTTAGTAAGTTGGAAAAGAAAGTTGGGAAAACTTTTAGGGGTTACTTCGATAGTTCGATTGAAATGGACGAGAAGACCGGGAAAATGACGGTGGTTGGAGAAGTTGATGTATCGAAAATCGTATGGAAGCTAAGGAAGATATGTACAGCAGATATCGTTTCAGTTGAAGTGGTTAAACCATCTGAGAAAAAGTCTGAACCGGAGAAACCGGCTACACCTAAACCGGTTGAGATTCTTGCCTATCCGATTACACATTTGAACTACCCGTACCAGTGTTATTCTTCCTATGCAAATTCTCACTAACAACAATGCGGGGATTATAGAGTTGTGCAGGAACTAAATACAATTTGTGTGATTTTGTAAAATTCTCTAGAATTATTTTGGGATAGTGTTCGTTGTGTAGCACGTACATTATTAAAGAGTGTATTTTTGCTGGGGTATTGTAATGCACATTTCTCCTATATTCGAAAATAGTGATCAATTTCTATATAATGATAAATACCCCGTTTGATATTAAGTATCATTTAAACCAAGTGGTCTTGGCCTAGTCGTAAAGGGGTTCCAGCTTGAGCTTCCGCCATGGATTCGATCTATTTTGGCCACCCATAGATGCCTTAAGTGGCAAGAAAATCCGGATTTCTGTGAGCCTCTTGGTGATTAGTCATTGAACCTAGAAAGCCTTTGAGATCACACACCAAGGTTATAAAAAAAATAAAAAAAATATTAAGTATCATTTTAGGTTTTCAAATTTGTTTTGTATTGTTTTACATTTCTAATGCAAATATAAAATAAAATTTTCAGTTTTTACCTTTAGTTAAAATTAATTAATTAATTGATAAAATCAAACAAAACAATGTCTTAAATAGGGGTAAAACAGAGCAATTACTATTTTTCCTAATCTGCGTGCAAAAATAATTAGAAAATCTTTTCTAACAAAAATAAAATAAAAAATACTCATTTCATTTCAGTTTAAGTTTAATTGTCGTTGTATTATAAAATTTCGTTTTAAAATAAGTATTGTTTTAAACATTTAATAAAAAAATTATTAACAATTTTCTTTTTCTATTGATTGAAATATAGTTAGATGTATAGGTAATGATATTTTTTATTTTGAAAATATGCAAAATTAAATATTTTTATAATATATGTATATAAGGCTAGAACGACAACTAAAATAAAACATAGAGAGTATAATGTAATCGGCTTGGGAGTTCCACATGTCGAATGTGGCTTTTACGAGGATATTTCGTAATTGACCATGCAGAAAATTAAAGTTTTCTTGAGGATGTAACTTGTTAAACTAGCGTAATCATATAAATTAATTTTGTAACATAGATCATTTCATAATATGTTGAAACCTACAAAATTTAAATACTAAATTTAATATATCTCCAATATAGAAAACTATCAGGAAATATGTAACTATTTTCACAATCGAGTATATCATGAAATATTTGCTGTCGCCTTTGGTACCATTCTACATGGGGTGTTCGCCCTTTTCTTAGTTTTTTTTCTCAAGGTAATCTCAAGGTAATTAAGCACGACTTTGCAGTAAAGATGACCTCTTGAAAGGAACATGGAAATTAAATAAATTTGTCAGCACTATCGCGCAGCCTCTGTGTCACTTTCATTAATAACGACGATTACTACATCTTCAACTTGGACAAAAAAAAAAAAAAAAAAAAAACTTGGACTATATATGTATTCGCATCGCCTTGCCGTGCTTTGTAAATCGTTAGGAGAGTGGATGTTTGTCTTATCTCATAAAAATTATAATTTTCTAAAATAGAGAACCAAACAAGCAAATCAACTTCACAAATACCAACGAGATGATCGGTAAGAACCGTAGCTTTATATTTTTTGCTGTAAAATTTAATCTGTAGATTTATTTGCTGTATTTTTTATTGTTGTAATTTTTTTAAAACACTAATTTTTTGTTTTGAAAATAAATCTTTCTACAGCCATATTTTGATTTTGCTGAGTTTTTTTTTTGTTATGAGTTTTTTAAGGAAATAAAAACTCGATTGGTTGTCCAGAGTATCTACAGGCACAGCCAATCATCCCCTAAATATGATAATTTAGGATAATGTAGACTTAATTCATACATTAAAATTATGTCCCTTTAAAATTTGGGGAGAATTGGAAGAAAAAGAACTTTTTGAACTTTTGTTTCTCTTATTAGGATTTTGATATTTTTGGTTATTTTAGACATGTTGTACTTTTCTGCAATGAAAAAATAGTAAATTAAATTTTAAAAATATATAAAAAAATATGAAAATTACTAGAAACGATTATTTATATGTTTCAACTCCAAAAAAAAATATTGGAATCATATTTTATTTTATGTCATAGCCGAAGATATTATACTCATTCTAGCCATCTGTTTAGTCTAAAAATCATATACTAAATATTATACATAGATCTATCATGGATATATAACGCAAAAAAAAAATTCTTATATATTATATTCTAGCTATAATTCGTTCAGTTATATTCAAATAAGATGACGTTAGTCTACCAGTAGCTTGATTACAACTTATAGAAACAACTCTACGATTTACTTTATCTTGTTTATATGTCATAATGTGTTATAGGGGTGGGCGTTCGGATACCGATTCGGGTTCGGATCGGGTATTTTGGACTTTCGGGTATTTCGGTATAGAGTTATAGAACTCGTTTGGGTATTTCGGTATAGAGTTATAGAACCCGTTCGGGTATTTCTGTACTTCGGGTCGGGTTCGGGTATTTTTAGTTCGGTTTCGGTTATTTCGGATCGGGTTCGGATATTTAGATTTTGAAAAAAAAATTAAATTTTTCATTTATCAAATTTCTTCTATTTAAAAATATAACTTTCACTTAATTAATTTTTTTATTTTTAATAGATTGAATGGTTAATAGATTTGGACATAACATTTGGAAACTAAAAAAGACATTAATTTGGTCATTGTTTTTAAATTTTGGATATAACTTTTTTTTAATTCTTGAAATAAAAAGTTTGCCATGCATTTTAAGTGAGTAGCAAATTATTTTTTCCGTAATTCTATATATATCATATGAACTTAAAATATGCGTAGTATTAATATAAATGTTTTATATAAAATGAGAGATGTAAAGTAGAAATATATGGTTAATTATGCATATGTTCGGTTATATTCGGATATCCATTCGGGTTCGAATATTACCGGTTCGGGTTCGGATATACAATCTCTCCTAATTCAATACCCGTTCGGATATTTTGCTACTTCGGTTCGGATTTCGGTTCGGATTTTTCGGATTGGGTTCGGGTGCGGCTTCGGATATCGGGTAAAGTGTCCACCCTAATGTGTTATGCCTTTTACCTAATGCTACACCTTGGGAAGAATAGATTTTTCATCCACTTTGCAGTCTTCTACATGTAGGATACCTATTATAACCAAATCAAGGAAAATATGGAAATTTCATATTTCAGTTAATATATCTCCTAAATTTATACTAGATATTCCCTAAATCTCGCACAATATCTTATCTCCTATGTTTTTCTCTCCCATAATCCTTGAATTAATTAAAATTCGAGAAAAGGTAAAAATTGTAACTCTGTTGTTCGAACCCACTACCCATGAAAACATCGTGAGGCATTTAACCAACATGACACAAAGACTCTTGTATTTTTGACCTGGAATTTAAATATAGTTATCGACTAAAATATGTGTGTGTTGCTTGTTAAAAATGTTGATTTGCGTAATATCAACATTATTAAGAAGCTTGGTGGAACTGTTAATTATACACACGGTGAAAATTTTGGAATATTAATTGGATCTAGACTTAACAACTGAAAATTTTGGAGTTAATTTGAGGAGGAATATGTACAAAAAGAAAGTTATGGGACAAATCCGTGATTAGTCAACAATTGGAGGATTTGTCTTGCAACATTACCCAAACTGGCCATTGTTACTTTTCACTAGCGTTCCTTCGATCTGCGACGGTAAGGGCTGTTTCTGACGTAACCAAGACAGTGGAGTGAAGATGAGAGCAAGATGATATTGGAGCTTTCGGAGAGGAAACAGAGGAGTGACATCGCGAGTTGACGTCGTGGAAGAAGCTTGGTCGCAGCAATTAGAACTGAGCATGGCACGAACTCGAGAAGATGAAGCAAGCACTGAGCAAAGTTAAAGAAGATAATTAGACGTCGAGATGAGCCACATCACATTGGAGAAGACAGAGGATGACGAAAAATTCTCTCATTTTAATTAAATTAAATTTAAATTACATCACATTGGAGAAGACAGAGGATGACGAAAAATTCTCTCATTTTAATTAAATTAAATTTAAATTAATTTAAGGGTACAATGATATTAAAATAAGGAAGAATTTATCGGATATTCATAAGGAGACCGAGAATGTAAAATATAACCATGCTAGAGTTCGGGCCCACGGAAGCGACCGGTTTCGTTCAAAATTCCCGAAAAGAACCCACATAGCGCGTGAGCGTGGCGAAGCAGCATGAACGTAAAACCCATGTGACTAATTGCGGTGTACCAAACCTATACATAGAATAGTCAGTCATTTCAATATCATAACCAAATTGAAATAATTCAAACGATGAGAATTTCCCACTCATAACGAACGTGTGGCTAATATTAATTCTTCCTTATATTAAATACTACTAAACTATACTGCTTGAAAGGTAAAAATAGACAGTGGAAAACTAAAAAAAGTCTGAAGAAGAAGACAGTGGGATAGTAAAAGAACTAGGCGACAACGATCAGGTATGGAAATTTCCACATTAAAGCGCTTTTATTGTTCTAATTCGGGTAGGTTGCGGTGTTAATATGATATGGAGGGTAAAATATATAAGGAGTGTTAGATTCAAACTGCATAGGCATTAAAACTCTGTTTTACATACTAAATGCAAGTTCAGTAAGGTCAACGAGATCATTGCTTAAGGATAAAGGGAACCAGCAACAAATAGATCTGACGACTATACTATATATTGCATATGAATAGTAGTAAATGAAACTAAACATGTGGTCTAACACGTGCGAATGCAGATGACGGATCATGACAATGTAATGCTAATTACGGGCTCGTGGGTGCGTAAGGATAACGGAAAATGGATATTCGATTCCCTTTCAGAAGACAACATGCACATCATTATCCTCTATCCTGGCCTAGAATATGAAGATTTAGTCAAAATGGTGAAGGAAACCCTACGCATCGTCGCAGAGAACGTCACAATCAAACTTTCATACCAATATCCGACATGGATCCAGATTGACGATGGTGATGGTTCAACACCACAATACATATCATGAGGTTGAGTCGTTTGTGCAAATGAGGCGAAAAATCGAGGAGGTTAACTTGTTTGTCACCATCTCTGAGCATATCAATGCGCTGACAACAGGGAAAACAAGACCGCCATTTGCGCATGTTACTGATCAAACCCTGATCCGAAACGAAGATAACGATGAGACTGAATCAAATGAAGGGTTGGAGGAAGAATGGCTAGAATTTGCGATGTCGGAAATCCCTTTGACATGTCCACACCAGAAAAACGACGTTGGGGGTAGTTTTGCTGTACAACCAAGCAAGACTATACTAAACACACAACGTGGAATAGTCATTCACGAGCATATAATTCGCCTTGCATGTCCTGCCAAGGAAGCGCCTTATAAAGGGAAAGGGAAAGCGATTGCAATAGAAGGGGACATAGATGTTGCTGGTGCTAAGTTCCTTCTCCCAGAGATGTCAACAAGCAAAGGTGCATATGGGAGAAATGGGGAAGTAGCCGAGCTGTGCGCCGTCGCTTGTTCGAGGAATCAGAGGTCCCCAACATCAAAGACGCTGAAATGGAGGAACATGTTGAAGCAGAACCTGAGCCAATAGAAGCACCTACATTGACATGGACATCCAATTTGTCCCCCCAAAGTAGCCTCTGCACGTGGACGCGTTTTCAAGACTCTTTACATGACCTTCTTAATGACGAAAGCTCTGAACCTGTGCTATTCACACGGGATGCACCAACAGTTATGGGGAGCGTCGAAGCTGATGGTTAGTAATAAGACGTCTACACTAAACTATAAAATAGTCTCAATATAAGACTTACCAAGAAGCAACATGAATTGCAGGTCTCGATGCAGCTTTAGAAGTTGTACCTTATGAAGGAGACAATCTTTTTGTTGGCCAAGTGTTCAAGTCCAATAGCGACTGCAAAATCAAAATCGCTATTCATGCCATAAATCGGAAGTTTCACTTTAAGACAAAGCGCTCAACCCCAAATTTTATGGTCCTGATATGTGTTGCTATCGACTGTCCATGGCGCGTCTACGCAGCAAAAGTCGATGGCAGCAGAAACTTCCAGATAAGGCAAGCAACCCTTATGCACAGTTGCTCCGTTGATGCACGGCGGAACTACCACAAGTTGGCAACGACACAAGTTATTGGCGAGCTAATACAATCTCGTTTCATTGGAATCAAAAGAGGTCCAACACCTGCAACAATAAGAAAAATTATGCTCGACGACTTCAATGTTACTGTCTCCTACTGGAAATCTTGGCGCTCCCGTGAAATTGCTATGGAAAGTGTCTTAGGATCGATGGCGGGAAGCTACGCACTCATGCCAGCATACATGGGGCTGCTACAAACCACTAACCCCGGTTCCATTTGTGTACTGGAGAAGACTGAGACTGGGGAAGGATGTATGATGTTTCAGTATGCATTCATAGCCTTTGGCGCATCCATTAAAGGCTATAGGTACATGAGAAAATTAATTATCATCGATGGAACAAGTTTGAAAGGGAAGTGTGGGGGATGGTTAATGTCTGCTTCTTGCCAAGATGGGAATTTTCAAAATTTCCCACTTGCTTTCGCGGTGGTTGATAGCGAGAATGATGCATCGTGGGAGTGGTTCTTAACTCAGTTGAAGTCATTTGTTGTGGAGTCAGACCAGTTGGTGTTCGTCTCTGACCGCCATAGAAGCATCTATAACGTAATTGGGAAGGTTAGTCTTAAAACCTGAATTTCATTCTATAAAAACTCATATAATATGTTTACTAACATAGAAGCAAAAAAAGTGATGCAGGTGTACCCGTCAGCAGAACATACCGCTTGCACCGTACATTTGTGGAGGAACATTAAGGGGAGGTTCAAATCACAAAGACTAGCATCCCTCATGGGAGCTGCAGCGAGAGCATATACTGTGGAAGGATTCAATAAGATGTTCATTGCTATTCAACGCGTCAGCCCTGGATGCGCAACATATTTAGTTGACATTGTATACAAGAGACACTTACTATTCTTTATTAAATTATAGTATGGTTACAAATTTTTAACATCTGTTTTTCCACAGGTTTTGATCACTGGAGCCGTGCGCATTTTCAAGGGGACCGTTACAATATAATGGATTCTAATATTGCGGAGTCATGGAATGCAGTATTGAAAGAAGTGAGAGAGTTCCCCCTCATCTCCATGTGTGAGTACATACGTACAACACTTGTGAGTTGGTTTGCACTTCGTTGTGCCAAAACTATGGACCATAAAGGGACACTCACACCGAAGGTGCAACGCCAAGTGGAAATAAACTTTGAATAGTCTACTTCGCTGGCGGTTTGTGGAATTAGTGAAACTGAGTTTCAAGTGATGTCCCAAAACAGAGAGTGTTTCCTGGTCAACCTCTTAGCGGGAACACGTTCATGCAATGCGTTCGATCATCTACGTATTCCATGTCGTCATGCCGTGGCTGCTGCTGGGCGAGCCAATATCCCAACTGAATCTTTGGTGGCAGCTGCGTATTATGCGGAGACATGTCATAGTACTTACGAAGCGAAGATTTACCCCATTCCATCTGTAGGAGGAAACGAACTTGGAGGAGAATTTGAGGGGGATCTACTACCGCCGGCGTTTAAGAGACCACCAGGCAGGCCCCGCAAGGTCCGCATCTTGTCGAGAGGCGAAGATAAGGTATGGTGATTTTTGGCATACATTAACTATACGAAAACATTAAAAGGAATAGTTAGCTTAAACGAAGTGAATTTTTGGTTTGTTTAACAGCATGGTGGAATGAAGGGATGTAGGAAATGCACTAAGTGCAGGGGTGAAGGACACAACAAGACCACCTGCCGTAGTGCCACATAATTAAGTACGTAATGACGACGGGGGGAGGGGTTTGTGAAAGGTGGGAAAATGAAATCATTTTTAGGCCCGGCGCAATAAGGATTCCACCCATCTGAACCGATGGAGTGATGTTTCGGAAGCAACTATGGTGTTTTCAAGGTTCTAAAATACTGGTGTATACCAAAACCCTTTGAAGTATACAGAAGTATTTTAGAAAATTTCATTAGTTGTTAGTGTAAGCATCTGTAAATATTGTGTCGATGCTTCTTGTAAATATGTGCGCCATCCTGTAAGCTTCTTTTTTGTGTAAGATAAATGAAATGCCCTGTATTCCCGTCAGTGTTTGGACTGAAAAGGTTCAGAAAGCAGTCAAATTTCAGGCAATAACATACTACCATTTACATAGTATCGAAGATTATAAGAGGTGAAAGAATAAAACGTAAGAAAAAATATACATGATGCACACTTCTGGTCAACAATTCAGAATACGGTAAAAGACGGGCAAGACGAAGTGGTGGTAGTTGTTTAAGTCGCTTAACTAGTTGACATCTTTCCATACTGTCGTTTATATAGTATAGTTACATAACTTTGAAATTTAAAATTACATGGGGGAGGGGAAATTAACAACGGCTTCAATACTATTATTGATGCAACGTAGAGAAAGGACCGGTAATAAAAGGGGAAATCCGGAATATAGCGAATGGGTGAGACAGCAAGTATTTGGTAGTATTCGATATATCAAATTAAAAAACCTACAGCAGACTATAAAATATTCATTCTAGTATGTGAATATGAATAGTAAACGCAGGTGAGCAAGCAACACTGCGGGGGACGATGTAAAGCTATGTCATGGTATTGATAAACAGCACATAGGGTATGAGTACGAAGCCATATATAATATGCTACACACTCAACAATCGCAGGTATACTAAACAATTGCAAATCTTAGATAGGCGTTATACTCCCAGACTATCATTGTTATAGTATAGTAGCAAAATATAAAATTAAGGCATTACATGGTGGGAATATAACACCGGATTCAATACTATAGTTGATGCAACGTAGACGAAGAACCGATAAGAATAGAGGTAATAACGCTAAATAGTGAAAGTGTGAACAGCTAATATTTGGTAGGATTACATACATGAAATGAATGCCAAAAATTGACCATACTATAAAATATACAGTATAGTCTGCACAGATGACTAGTACATGCAGTTAAGCAAGCAACTCTGTGGGTCGACATTGTAAACTTATGTTGTTAAGAAAAGTGATAATGAGGAGATACGGATGTGATTAGAAATGGCTCAGGCAATAGTTACCATATAAGACGCACACAACTATTACTCAAACATACATAATAGAAACTGCAATGTTAAGAGACCATAAACAGAGAACGATTTTCACACAGGGGTAGGTGATTAAAAACCAAAAGAGGAAACATCTTTAACAACAATATATAATTGTCCGATTTTTGATGCAGTTGATTAAGGTCCCAAACCGAAAGGAGCAAAAGACAAGTGGGGTGAACAACACAGCCTGAGTCGTTATTTGAAACAACGGGATGCAATGATTGCTGTTGCAACTAGAAAACCCACCCAGGAAATGGACAAACAGTGGCGGAGCATTTTCTCTCTCTCTCTCCCGCCTTTACCAATTCGACCTCCAACTTATGATTGTCAGCCAGAGTAGGAACGTGCTCCCCAGAAGCGACATTACTTTCCTGCACACAAGCCTGATCCCATAGGATTTTCGTATTTGCTGCTATGAGCTGTCTAATCTCGTCTCGTTGGCGGCGTATAATGTCGCGAGCCTCCAATAAGCTTGCCTTCTGCCACATACATTGTAGCTCCTCGTCCGCCCAGGCAATGAACGTATGAACATCACAGCGGAAGTAAAGCCTACCCGGATTGTCATCGGACCATGATTTAGTTATGCTGGTTTTCCGACCACAATGACATAGCAGGCCGTCGTTGTTGTTGCCCTCTGATGAGCGAAAAGAATTTGCATCTGAATACTCACTAAGGGTTGTTGCCATGTTTACAGACGGAGGCGTAAAAAGGGAAAGTTTTTTCTATAGGGTTACGGTGGGGATGCGAGAGTAAATAAAGGCGACTACAACGGGACACGTGTTCAATATAATACATTTATGTTGCATATCGTAGCTAAACAAACACATGGTGATTAAATAAAGGGTGTACCTAATTTTCTTGGTGATGCAAATAAGAATGCCAAAACATCAGACTTTCACCAATGCCAAAATAAAACAGGCAAAATATACTATATTCCATTTGGAATAGTATGCCAAGTGATGTTGGTTACCAAAGTAACAAAACAAAACAAAATCAAAACCCAACCTTTATATGATAATGAGCGATTAGAAGCGAAAACAATGCCTATTTAACACGAACCAAAGTAGATAAAACGCAACAACGTTACTCATAATGTATTATACAACTGACCAATGCAGTGTGTTTGCACTAGTTATGTTGTGAACAACAGAAACATCAGTATGGGCTCACAATAGATGGGTACACAAGAAACTTCAATTATAAATACGACATTCGCGGGAAAGTGAAATACAAAGTGATTAGGCGATTGGAAAATCGTTGAGGTGTTCGGGATTGAAAGCGGCGAATGCTTCAACTGCATATGTCTGTGCTGCAATTGCAATTGTCTCTTCGGAGAGATTGGCGACCTGCTGCATATTGTCAGTTGCATGCAGTTCCAACAGGATATGGGTTGCAACACACGATAATCTTGCGTATATGTAAACACGGAAGGAAGCCAAAGAAAAAAAAATGTTATGCCTAGGAACGCATATTCTATACAAATTTGGTACATATAATGGAACAGTCACACCGGTTGGTTCGCAACAAAAAGGTAGGTCAAGCCGGGTTATGGGCATAGTCGATTCCATAGCTGCCTCGTTCAAGTCTTTCCCTCCATTGCGGCGTATGAGTAATGGCATTAGACGTACGATCGGATTAAGCAGCGTTTCCAACTTGTCTTCATGCAGACATGCACGGTTGCAGTCTAAAACATGTATGCGCCACTGTGATATATCAATGACAACACCAATCCAATGCCTCCCGTCGACTTGAAATGGGCAGTATAGTACTGCAACCTGGTCAGACCAGGGCATATTTGGGAAGCATGGATCCCCAAAAATACTTGAGAAACTGAATTTTCCTACGTCTCGAACACGACTGAATTGCTGGTACTCCCCACGAAGAGCATTCACGAAACTAGCAGGCATGAAATCATAAGATTTTATACCCTCTTTACGCAGACGGCTTCAGATAAATGTAACAACCATGTCTGCCGCCTGTAAACAAAAAACATTAGATTTGCAGCTGGAAACCAAATATTATAGAACTTTGATTACCTAATAGGTTGCGGTTGCGAAGATTCAAAAAAGGACTGAAAAACAGAATTGGCAACAATAACACTTCTCCGAGATCGTATTCCCTACAAGGAGGTTTGAGTATTAATATTTTAAACGGTAGAGGCTAATCATAAATAAATGGTATGTATGGTATTTTACCTTCGCATATGCATTACAGTGCTAAATCCAGCCAGCCGGAATGCATTAAGTCGAACACACGGGGTAAATCCACCAACGAAAGGGCCAACCAACGATTGTAGGTGTCTCAAATGTTGATGTGGGTTTTGTTGGTGAGGTGGAAGAAGAGGTACACACATCAGGAAGCGGCGGCAATTCTAATTGCAACTTTTGTTTACGCGGACCAGGTTTTTTATTGCCTCGTCCTTTACCCTTTATCTTCTTAAGAACCGGTTCTGGAGATGAAAACCTCACGGAAGGTGTACGACGCCTTTTGCTAGCCCTCGTCTCCACAACTAGAGAGGGAAATTGGTTTACTGGTGTTTCCCCTTGATCTTTTAGGTCTGGAACGTGAGGTGTTCCACCCCACCGCTGGGTCGGTGTCATCCAGCGGTGACACTGATGTATCTACTAAATGAGATGGCTGCAAATATATAAACGATTCAAAATCATATAGCGAGTTGAAGTTGAACTACATAATGAAATACATATGCTTCATATGTACATAGAAGAACCACTATTAGGTATGTA
Source organism: Brassica oleracea var. oleracea (assembly GCF_000695525.1). Taxonomy (NCBI): domain Eukaryota; kingdom Viridiplantae; phylum Streptophyta; class Magnoliopsida; order Brassicales; family Brassicaceae; genus Brassica; species Brassica oleracea. Next base: position 34,742,807 of record NC_027756.1, read on the forward strand.
ACATAAGTGTACAACTTACATCATCTGTCGCTGAAGTCGGAGAACTGGAGGGCGGATGCTGAACCTCCATCTGTATAGGTTGAGGGGCTGCCGCTTTATAAGAAGGTTCAGAAGAGGCCAGATTAACATTGTCCTCATCGACAGCAGGTCCTTTATCTAGATTGTCACCCGACCGAGCCTGAAAATATATATCATTTTTGCGTCAGTTACCGGCGGATCAGTAGAAACTGAGGAACATTAAGTCCACTATTATTCAATGACAATGGCAACAACTTCGTTTTTTCTGTTCACAGTATTCCATATTAATCATACATATGGTATAGTCCAAGAACGAAATCCAAGCGCAGTTGTTAAATATTTACTTATGTTAAACCAACCAAAAGAGGGTTATTAATGTAAAATACAATATTGACCACTCCCACTTACAGGAGGTTCGTCTTCAACCCCATCTGTGCCCGATGTAGCGACATCATCTTTAAAGGCGTCCGGTAAAGATGGGTGCTGGTCACCAGAATCCGCAGGAGTGATGTGGTCGGCTATTGGTTCACCAGTATGTCGTGTGACTCAAACATCACAAAGTTTAAATTTGACAGGAGTCCATACCATATAACCAAATAGTATACATTTTCCTTACAGTTGTATTGTCGAACTCAGAAGGGGCTTCATCCGATGATGCAAGCGTTCCCCCATCTTTTCCTCCAAGCTGAGCACCAGGAGAAGGCACCTGAAAGGTTGCAGTGAGGTCTGATGGAAAGGTGGAGGTCGTTGTTTGGATTCCATGGCCATTATTTCGAGGAATACAATTGGATATTCCTCCATCTCCTATGCGCAGAGACATGAAAAATGATAGAATTAAAAAAAAAGTAGCAGGCAAGCTTAATAAATGTAAACACACAACACTACCTCCTGCTGGATCTTGCATTGCGCCTTGTGAAGACACCCTCGATGCGGCTAAAACTTCCTCTTTTAGGAGGAGCATTTCTCGGCTTATGTGGGTTCTTAAAGTTGCTAACAAGGGCCCTCCACGTGCATGTAGTTCCTTTGCCAATACACGCACCAGATTTGGAACATCCAAGTTAACCCCCTGGCCACACCCTCCTGCATGACCATCTGTATTTTAGGTTTGAGCAGGATCTGACCCATCAGGGCCTAATCTGTCTGGGCCATAACCACCCTTATATTTCTTAGCATCAGACGCCTTTACACCACCACGCCATGTATTGATTTCAAAGGGGAAGCCATCGCGAATCAAAGATACCATATGAGCAACTTGGAGATCTTCCACCTCATCTTGGATAGGAGGTATGTCAGACACTTCACATAGTATGGAACAAACTGTAGCCTGCAAAATACCAAATGCAAAGCGCTTTATGTTTATGTAAAAGATGCAAGATTATGAGAACTAGTTAAAAATGTTGCCACTTTACCTGTCCAATGAGCTCAAGATTTTGCACAGTTACAACATTAATTTTAACACTCCGAGCACAAACGCCATCGACAATGTCTTCTGTGGGAAGCTCGTCATTCACCAGATCTTCCCCTAAGCGTGATTCTGCAATAATTTGTGGGCAGCTGCAGACTGTGACTAGAACCATAGCATGCGAAAACCCTTGTATTGCCAGTGTGTCTTGTGCCAATTGTCCTGCCGACCTAATCTTTCCGCTTGAAACCGTTAAGAGAAACGAATCCCTTCCCCAAGGATAATCCATAAACAACCCAATATTACTGACCATCTCTACTACTTCTGGTCTAATCGGTGTTAACCCACTAGTTGGGCATATAATACCTTCTACTAGCAGGAGAAGAGACAAACGCAATCTGGTATCCTCATCTTTGTACTTGTCTTTTTGTCCCAATCTGCATAGGATCTACTCTGGTGTAATCGTCTCCTCACTGCCAAATAATGATTGCCAAACGGCGCCATCACCACCTAATTGTTTTCCCTTTGATTTGTCTTTTTTTTCCCCTTTTCCCATACGCTGTCCGCCCAGCGACAGTGTTGGCGGAGTCCCACAATTGAGACCTGTAACTAATACGAAGTCTCCAATACCATATCGAATTGACTTCCCTGTAAACAACCACCACAGCTCATACAACTTCTTGGTCACCAACTGACGCGACAACAGCTGGTGTGCAAACATTACTGAAAATGTATGTACCCCATAAGAATTAGTTGTCTAAACTGAGATTCAGCCAATAGCTTCTGCTGAGCATCCGAAAGTGCTGTTTTTACAACCTCAATCCACCGCAAATTGAAGTAGTTGTTTATTCTTTTCCGTCCTGTTGGTTCATATCATGTCTGAAACAAGCGTTCTGGCAAACCTAACTCTTCCATCCTGTCGATTGAAAGAAAGTGAATACAGGGCAATTATATCAACGAACCTACATCAGATACAAAGTAAGACAATGAAAGTACAAAACTACTCCAATTGGCAAGCGTCCAAATTTTCTTTACCTTACGTGATGCTATACTACATAAACATAGGTATAGTAACTGTGGGAAATCTAAACAGGTTAGGTTATACAATTTACTCGCATTATTTACAATACAAAATACAAACATGCAACACGGTATACAAACGTGCACGATAATATACTTCATGTACAAAGCAAAGGGACACATCGTATTCAATTGCAGACGGGAATTGGACAAATCAAAAGGGATACATATGCAGACAAAAACTCGTCTATACTACATTACTTTATCGAATAGTCTATTAAACGCTCCTTATGTTACGGTGAAACAGTTTCGAAAGTACCTTCCTACTCCGCGGACGATCACCCCTTTCGCACAGATCTGCAATATATTGCAGAGTGTAGTATCAATTTCATAAACCCCTTCAGGTTTTCTCATAAAATGATTTCAGAGTGGTATAGTGATACGAAATCGAACTTACCTCCGTTGATGGCTTCGCTTTTCCCTCTGAAATCGGGCCGCATGCGCCACTGACACCGCCTTTGTTCCCGAAATCGGCCGGATTTTTTTTCTATTGCGACAAAGGCTAACGCTCTCCAAATCGTTCTTCTATGTCGCTTTGTTTTGGTAAGAACGGCAGTGGAAACTGTTCAGTTTCCTGGGGTAAGGAAAATGGAAAAAGCGGTGGGTCCAAGGCTTTCTCACGCGCAGTCTGGGGCATGGTTGGCATTATACACAAATACGACGCCCCGTAGCCTAACATCTGATATGGTTAGAATCTTAGTTTCGATTTTCGCTATTGTTATGCGTTCAAATTTCCCTTAAAATAATTAAAATTTTAATGAGAAAAAATTAGAGAAATTTCCTAGGATAACTCTTTTAAGTTTTTATCACAAAAATAGTCATCAATGAGGAAAATGACCAAAATAAGTTTTATTGAAGGGTAAAATGTATTTTTATCCAAGGGTTAACTAATCTAGACTTAGGGTGGGGTTTTGGGATATGGTTTCAAATTTTAAAAAATAAAAATTAAAAATTTCAAGAAAAAGGACTATTTTGGTCTTTTTTCTTTTTAAGGGCTATTTTTGTAACAAAAACTTAAAAATGACTATTTAAGAGAATTGCCCAAAAATTTATATAAAGTTTTAAGGGGACAAATCCAACTTTTAAATGTCTCTTTTTTTCAATTTTCTCTAAAATTTGTCCAAAGAAATTAATATTGACGGTACATATTACATCTATACTATTTAAGCAAAATCCCTCGTATTAGTGAGATTATTCACAAAATTTTAAAAGGAAATTTTAAACTACACCAATATATTGTCAAATAAAAATCAGTTGACTTACGTCAACTTACGACATATACTATACAAATATAATTTCTCGAGTGTTGGCACAAATCAACACATTTAAAAATGAGAGCACAAGTGCTAATATTTATGCAACAAACAAAAGTAAATACATGTTACAAAATTAAAATAACAAGGAAATATCATTTACACAAACATATTAAAAAATCAAATATATATGAATATATTCAAACGAAAAATATATCCGCGCTTTTAAGAGTGTTTAAATTGAACGATGACATCAAATCCAAACCCTTCTAAATAATGAAGTCATATCAAATATGAATTGAGAATCCAAACCCCAAACTACCTTCATGTATTTTTACCAGCTTCTCAATAATTCACACCAGTAATAAATCAAGAAAGACAAACTCAAACAAACCCAAAGTCATAAAAATATTTGCTTTTAGGCCGCTCAATACTTACAAATTTATAGTAAACCTAAAAGAAAAGTAACAAATCAGTGCGCAACTTTTAAAACAAGCGATATAGCTTAGTAACTGAGCATTCCATCTAGTTAATTTGTGTGTTTGTTTATAAAAAAAGCTTAACTAAAAATAGTATAAAATTTAAGGGCCATGTTTACATAAATTTTATTTGGTTTCTTTTAGAAGATTCCAGTCCAGCCATGAGTAGTTGAACTTGGTCAATATTCTTTACCCATCAAAGACCCATAACGAACCAAGACTAGACCCAAAAACCATATATGACCAGACCAATATTACAAACCGGCTATGTTGCATGGAAACTCCGTTGAAAGTCCGTTTCACGTTTCGGAAACGTTTCGGAATCGGAATCTCTCGGAAACTCGCAGAAACGCATTGGAAACTTGTTTCTTAAAAATCTCAGTTTGGAAACTTAATGGAAACTTGCGTTTCGATTTTGGAAACTCCCGATTCTGTTTTGGAAACGCTTAAAAAACTCTTTTTTTATTATTTTAGAACAAATTGTATATATAATTAATAAATATAAGGATTAGTTTGTTATTTTGATAGTGGTCATGTTTGATGGAAGTATTAAAATGAGGTTGAAGATGATGTTATTGATCTTTGACTTGATGTTTTGATTTTTATTTATTTAAGTTGTTTAATATTTAAGTAATGGGTTTTTGTTATTTTGAATTTTATATGACTTTGATGTTTAATGATGATTTATTTTATTTTTCGTATGATTAAATAGAATGACTATTTATTTATTTATATTCTAAGATATACTAAACATAATAAAAATAAATGCAAATATTAGTTATATATATATATATAGGATGACAAATATATATATATATAGACGTTTCTAAAACGTTTCCAAAGAAAAATCAAAACAAAAATCAAATTTCCACGTTTCGAAACGTTTTGTTTCCGCGTATCCGTTTTCGTTTCCATGCAACCTAGCAAACTGGGTTATTAAGAACTGTCCAATTCCAGACCTTTCTTTATGTAGATCCAGCGCAGAATTATCTTTGGCATCCAATATACTTCTCTTCGGATGTAACGTAGTACCTTAAGGTGCCATTAATCAGGAAAATTTCTCGGATTTCTTAGAGTTCAACTTAACTAGTCAAAATTTTCATAACACGTGTGGCATCCATAGATCCATAGCTTGTTCGTGATCTGTCTCATCCACTCATATGAACAAAGGGAACCCATCTTAAGAAAAGAACCTTGTTATGTTGTTTTTTTTTTTTTTTTTTTTTTTTTTTTTTTTTTTTTTTTTTTTTTTTTTTTTTATAAACTATTATGTTGTTTTCTTTTGTAAACTAATAGTTTCTTTTCTTAAGTATTCTTTTGTGAATTTGATTATCTACCTTATGATACATGTATACGGTGGCATGCATATTTTGTTTTTATCTTTAAGGGCGGGAATATTATTTTTTTACATTTTTTTAGAAATTTTATTTTTATATTTATGATTTTTAGTCATGTGTTTTCTCTTTGTATAATACTTCTTTTAAATAATTAATAAGAAATTTTAATAATTGTATTAAAATAGTTGGAGTACACATATATGAATAGGTCATCTTGATGTTTTAATAGAATAGATATCAATATTAACCATTTCAAACGACATAACTTTAATTATTGGGCTGCATACAGTTTGGACTTAAACATAGTCGACAGTTTAGCCATTGAGAGTTGTGGGTTCCTAAAATTTTGGAATTAAGAAAAGAGGTTACAAAATATATACGGTTAGAAGTAGTTATTTTTTTTTAAACATTGCTTAGAAATAATTATGGTTATAGGATTCTATTTATATTTTAAATAGGTCCAGTGGCACAAAAGTAATATTCCAAGGTCTACCAGGGGTAAAAGATAGCAATGATTCTGTATTAATAATATTGATATTAAAATAGTTGGAGTACACATATATGAATAGGTCATCTTGATGTTTTAATAGAATAGATATCAATATTAACCATTTTAATAGAATAGATATCAATATTAACCATTTTAATAGAATAGATATCAATATTAACCATTTTAATAGAATAGATATCAATATTAACCATTTTAATAGAATAGATATCAATATTAACCATTTTAATAGAATAGATATCAATATTAACCATTTTAATAGAATAGATATCAATATTAACCATTTTAATAGAATAGATATCAATATTAACCATTTTAATAGAATAGATATCAATATTAACCATTTTAATAGAATAGATATCAATATTAACCATTTTAATAGAATAGATATCAATATTAACCATTTTAATAGAATAGATATCAATATTAACCATTTTAATAGAATAGATATCAATATTAACCATTTTAATAGAATAGATATCAATATTAACCATTTTAATAGAATAGATATCAATATTAACCATTTTAATAGAATAGATATCAATATTAACCATTTCAAACGACATAACTTTAATTATTGGGCTGCATACAGTTTGGACTTAAACATAGTCGACAGTTTAGCCATTGAGAGTTGTGGGTTCCTAAAATTTTGGAATTAAGAAAAGAGGTTACAAAATATATACGGTTAGAAGTAGTTATTTTTTTTTAAACATTGCTTAGAAATAATTATGGTTATAGGATTCTATTTATATTTTAAATAGGTCCAGTGGCACAAAAGTAATATTCCAAGGTCTACCAGGGGTAAAAGATAGCAATGATTCTGTATTAATAATATTGATTTTGTTAGCCACACGTTTCCTACTATTTATCCTTTTTCAAAAAAAAAATTAATACGCAAAAAAAAAAGACAGTTCATCTTTTCTTCACTTCAATTCACATGCATATAAAAGAATCACCTAAATCTTGAAAAATGATCGACAAGAAAGTCTTTTGAATCTTGTTATTAATATATTTTGCTTCACTTAAATACATTTTTAATAAGATCTACCGTTTCGTTTTACGAACCAATTGATCTTGGTAGCTTCGCGTACGTTTTCCCCACCTGCAAGGTAACAACACACAAACAAAGAGCAAAGTCGAAACTTAACTTATGACTTAAGAAAGACATTGCAATGCCCTTTTTCAAAAAAAAAAAAGGAAGAAGAAGACATTGCAAAACGATTTCTTGATATTCAAGTTACGTACGTACCCTACTAGGAGACAAATAGTAATAACGATCATTGCTGTCCGGAGAGAGCACCGAAGGAGGCTGTGACGGTGAAGCATAGAGTGTAGGCCTGAGAAACGGAGACTGACGGTAAGGTGAGTTTATCGGTGACCGGAGCAGCGTAGAGATCATGATGTTAGGCGACAGTGGACTTGAGCGATACGGCGAGATAGGAGATGTTAGCTCCGAAATCCACGTGGCAGTTCCCGGCGAATGTGGATTCGAGTTCCCAGCTATTGGCATGTTTATTGTTATCCTACGGAGGTAACAAAAGAGATTCCGAGTCTTGTGAAAAATAATGTAACTTGCACTCTATCCATTATGATTCATTAGTGGTGATCAATCATACCTCTTATGAACTTCGACATACCGGTCTGTCTCATCAAATATTTCTTCCTACAAGGTTCATAATTAAGATGGTTAGCTAAAATATAATGTTAGTAGTCTAACCATCTATAATGATTAATTACTTACCTGTATGAGTTCCTCCATGACATCTTCTAGAGTTATTATGCCGATGACTTCTTCATCTTCATCAGCAATGCTATCAATGTATCGGATTGGACTCTGATGATTAACTTCACTTGAGTTCATCACAGGAATGCTCAAAACAACATTTCCATCTTTATTATCCGTTCCTGAATTAAGACAAAAATATACTTCTCATCTCAATACTTTATATTATTTCAGATTTAATGATCTATCATATATACAAGTCTCTTAACCATTGATGCTCTTGTCATGGACAGGAGTGTTGGTATTGGTACAGTTCTTAGTCCCAACGACAGCAGCCATGTGGCTTCGACCTGTTTGGAAGATGTTGAGGATGTCGTAGAGAGGTAGATTCAAATTGACCCTGCTTGCAGAAAACAATAATTAAACTTTTTGGACCGTTACGTTCCAGCTTAGAAAGCAGTTTTGTTAGAAAAATCAATATACCTAGGCATTCTTCTGATGGGGAGATCTCTGATCGGTGTCTCATCTTCAGGACGGACTTTGATCAAGTTCTTGACCTAATCAAAAACTCATGTCAGAAGGCATAGTGTTTCTCAAGATTACTTAACTGTGTAGATTTTGTTGCTTACTCACAAGAATATATCCGATGATAACAGTAGGATCCACCGAGTATACAGGGATTCGGCTATGGCCTTCACTTGCTATTAGTCCCATTGTCTTTCTGTGAACCCCAAATTGAAGGATAAGAATAACAAACTAACTGAAAATGTATTATTTGAGGAAAAACAGAATGAAGAACATACTCGTCGAGCCTGGAGTTGATATCAAGTGAGAATATCTTGGAGACTGATGTCATTGCGTCTTTGGCACTCTTGTGAGACATGTCGAGAGCTCCTGATATGATTGTTGTTTCATCGTGAGTTAGTTCCCCGCCTTTTCCTGCCTAGTTATCAGAAGAAAGGACACCGAGAAAGACATAGGTTTTAGCTTACATATTGACAAAACAATTTTTCAAAAAAAAAAATCATCTCAAAACTTGAAATAAACCTCGTTTCCATGCATAAACACAAATGACTTGAGCTCTGCTCGTCTGAAAAGTGTAGAATGTCTTCTTCCAAGCAATAAATCGAGTAGCTAAGAACATTGAAGGAAGAAGTAAAAGTTTGAAGCATTGTTTTTGACTTAAAAAACAATTTCTGCTTCATTCTAATAAAATTCCATTGGTTTTTAAGCTGATTGAGTTACCTTGCTGATTGGATAAGCTAGCGGAAAGAAGACTATGACAATAAATCTAACCAAAATCGATAGCTTTGCTCCGATGCTTAGCCCGTATCGAGAGCATACAGCTTGAGGTATAATCTACAACAATCAAAAAAGAACAGTCATGGCCGGTTCTGTCACAACCTGAACATTGGCCTAGTGCCCAATTTTTTTTTAAATTAATATACATATACATAGACTCTAATATTATTTTTAAAAAAATTATTAAAATTTTAGTAAAATGTTTATGGTCTCCAAAATCTCAAAGCTAGTCCTGAGAACCGTACGAGTTTTTGGGCAACCTTAAATGAATCAGATCAGCACAGAAAGCTAGTTCAAACTCCACTTACCTCGCCAAATGCAAGTATGAGAGTCACAGATATCAGAACAGAGCCCCAAGCTGGAAGCAGGGAATCAACAAAGACTGGTAGAGCCTTTTAGATTTTAGCAACAGAAACATTGTCATTAAATACTAAATAAAAAGTTGAAAAAGATAAAGTTAAGTTGTATCTAAAGATATGTGCATAAGCATGATACCTCCATCGCCAAAGCATTGCCTATGAGGAGTGTACACAGCAGAAGATGCTGGTTCTTAACGAGTGGCAGGATCTTTTCTGGCCATTTCGTTGTATTTTTTTAATGGTGTTAGTTTGAAGTGAACTATGAAGTAAAAAAAGTATGAGTAGGGTCAATGGGTTCATGACACTGACCAGCGTTTCTGCGGTCGTTGGGTTCACCAGCCTTAGCTATGACCTCAAGTTCGACGAGACTAAGGGACATAAGACCAAGGGTCAGTCCTGACATTAAACCTGCGAAAGCAACTAGACCAAAACATGCAGTAAGGTAAAACCAGAACATAGGTTCACAGCAAGGGACATCATTTGCTGCCATTTCAGAAGTTTTTTTAGAGAGTAAAGACTATATGAATGTTGAGAGTGGGGGATAATGAGTTTGGGTATCATAGTAACTTAAATAGTAGCCAGGGATGACAAAGTAATACCAACTGCTACACCATGATTTAAATAGATCCAAGAACCACCATCCAAATATCTATAGTAAAGAAGTTATCTTATTCTTGATTAGCCATTACATAAGGTGGATACAATCTCTTTCCTACGAACCTTTGCAACTCAAAATCAACATTTTGGTCGACATAAACACACAATTTTTCTGTCCACACAATTTTATCTAATCATTGTCAGTTTACCATTCTCCTCTGACCTGATATCACAAAGTCTTATGATGTGATAATTGTCAGTTTACCATTCTCCTCTGACCTGATATCACGTTGTTTACCAAAAAAAAAAGAGAGGGTGATGTTGGCGAAGACATCAAGTATACAATTTGGTAGAACAAGGATAGAGCATGGAATGTCACACTCACTTAGTCGCTATTATTGTGTGGTGCAATTCTTAAACAAAAGGTGTGAGGAGAACAACGTGAAACAACCCGCATCGTCAATTCATAGCAAGTGGAAACGATTCACCAAATAAGACCAAATGTGCACAAAATGATTGATTTCAGGAAAATATATTTTTGTTAATTCAAGGATCTTCAGAAATACTAGTAAAACAAGAGAGCGAGTTCCTACGGAGCAGGTGGAGAAGTATTAAAAAATGGATGATAACAAAACAGTGACCGATTCACTAAAGAAGCAAACAAACGATTCAAGGGACGAGTAGAACATAATAATATCTGTAAGGGTCGGATATAAGAAATGACCTCAAAAATGAGGCTAAATAAGCTATAAAATAGTTCAGACGAATTCTCCCAACAAAAAGTAAGAGAAGCTAATTAAATATTGTCCTATTCCACCAAGAAATCGAAGACAAGTGCTGCCTAATACAAGTAAGCTAAGCTTATTACCATCAATTTAGTATATAATATGGGGGAAGAACATCATTATCTTCTTAAGTTTTCTGCTAACAAATCCACTAACAATTAATTTATTCAGTTGTCACTTTTAGTAAAACAAATGTGGCTTTGATTGGTTGCAGTTGTGACTTTAGTTTTTTGTTTAAGAAATTAGGCATTAGCTTTTTTAGTTAAAAGTTAAAAGTTAAGAGACGAGTTCTTATATTCCGCTAAGAACCCCCCTTAAGAGCGCCGCAATAATCATGCTCTCTTTACAAACATGGATCATCTTTTCTGGAGGGTTTTCTCGGAGTTAGATGATCATCAGTTTGCATGGATACTATGGTACATTTGGAAATAAAGAAATAATAAAGTTTTTAGTAATTTGGACATTGATCCTAGGGATACACTCAAATTGGCAGAAACAGAATCAACACTCTGGGCTAAGGCACAGATAGTGAGTGAACAGAGGACAGTATCACACGTAGAGGTTACGACTTTACCGTCAATTCCAGGAAGATGGTGTTTTACAGATGGTTTCTGGAAAGAGAATGTTATTTACTCCGGACAGGGTTGGCTCAGTACTTTAGAAGGATTTGATGGGCTGATGGGGGAGAGAAATGTTCGGGTTAGTCTATCTCCTCTTCATGCGGAGACGCAAGCACTACTCTCTGGGCAATGGAATGCATGAGGAACTTACGTCAATTTCAGGTTACATTTGCAACGGATTGTTCTCAATAGGTGAAGATGGTTTCAGAACTAGAAGAATGACCAACTTTTGCAAGTTATTTGGAAGATATTAAAGTCCTGAAATAAAGTTTCATCCATTCAGAGATAATCCATGTACCAAGAACGCAAAATTCAACAGTGGATAGCCTAGCACGCAGTATCAGGAAGCAACCGTCTTTCGTCGTTCACATGGATCAATATCTCCCAATTTGGTTTACAGAGTCTATATGAGTATGTATAAGTTGATGACAAAAAAAAAGACTTATTTCCAAAGATATTAAAAGCACTGAATAAAAATGCTAGAAAATTCATTTTTAGAGCTAACATATTTTTTTCTAATTTTTTAACGGGATAATTTTATCTTTACCACCACTAAAGGGACATTTTCAAAAATATTTTTTTCATTAAGTGTCAAAAGACTGTTATACATTTGATCTCTATATAAATTAAAATATATATATATTTTTTATGTTTTCGAATTATACTTTTTCAAATTTGAATTTTTTTATAAAAAAATTTTTTGAATTTTTTTAATTTCTTTTGAAAATCGAAAATTATGTTTGAAACTATTTTAAAAAATTTATATATATTTTTTAAGTATTTATTTATATATTTATTAGAATCCTAAATTTTACATTCCAAAAACCCTACTCCACCCCTCAACTCTAAACTCTAAATCTAGATTAGTTAACCCTAAGGATATAAATGTCTTTTATTCTTATTAAAAGTGAAGGTAAAAAGGGTTAGTGTTTAGTGTAAATACGAAAAGTGGTACTATGAATGTGGTATCTGTGGTAATTTTTTTTTTTACCGTAGATTTATTTTCATAAGTAAAGGATGTGTGCTTTAAAGAAAAGATTCAGAGATAAATAATAGATGATGTACACAATTTCTAGTGTCTTTTCCAATCAACCCTATAGTAAACAGAAAATTAGCAACATACCTATGAGTCGTCCTAACTATTAACATTACCAAAAACCCTGAAAAACTCACAATAGTTGTAGATAGAAGAAGATGATATTTCATCGGGTTGGCCTCACTCGGCCCAAAGCCTTCAAGTGTAATACATATTTGGGTCTAATCCGTTTTGATTCACAAGCATTTTGGGCTGTTTTAAAATTTGATTCAAACATCAAAATCTAAGAAGTTTTACAATTTTGATAATAAATTTTAGACAAATAAATATAAAATAAACATAGATATCTCATTGTTAATATATTTTAATCAAATCTAATCATTAAAATCAAATTGACCGAATAAAGTCAAATAAAATGTGGGTAATTATATTATCATATAAATAAAAACTAAATTACTTTAACCTAACTAATGAAATTCATATTAAAATCTGAATCATCACTTTCTAAATCTTTATCACCAAAAATATTCGTCACAATAAAAAATTAAAAAAAAAAAAAATTTCAAAGCTTTTTCCATTTTTTTTTCTAAAGCTCAGCCACATCTCCGTTAGTCAAGATCACGAAAATTTTGTTTACAACATTGTGTTCTTTAATTTGAGTAGTGTGTTTATGTGAAACTTCAAGAGGCAGGTAGTATATTAGAGCAACCACATTTGAGTTTCTTGCTTTAAAATACATGTACGTGTATGTATATATTATATATGCGTATGTAATTGTGGGGTTCTAAGCTTTACGGAAAACCCAACCGTTCGGCTTTACGGAAAACCCAACCGTTCGGCTTTACGGGAAACTCAACCGAAAGTTTCTTAAATAAGAAACTTTCGGTTGAGTTTCCCGTAAAGCTTAGAACCCTACAATTACATACGCATATATAATATATACATACACATACATGTATTTTAAGAATCTAGGAACAAAAAACCTCCAATAAGGTTGCTGTCTCATGAACCATTTCTCCGTGGAGGAGGATTCGGTAAACAAGGACAAAAGATTCACATATTGTCCCAAAAGTATTTCCATTAAAGTTATATATTTTCTCTGCAATAACTTTTATTAAATATGGAATTTTTCTAACTATATATTTTTAATTTTTGTTAAATAGGAAAAATATAAACATAGAAAAATTTTATGTGATTGGTTGAAATTTTTGTTACTGTTAATTTTGAAAATATTATATAACTTGTTCTATGAATTTCGGAATGTACATTCTACTTTTTAGTGGGGAAAGGAAATTGTGTTTTAACTTTTGAATTATTTCTACCACCAAACATTGATCTACGGTTTGTTTAAACAAGTTTTCTACTGCTTTTTCATTATTCAACCAATTCAGGAATGGACATTCTACCATTTCTTGTTCCTTTTAGCAGTTTATGAAAGTATTTTTTACCATGTTCTAAAATTTTCCTTTGCTCTACTTTGCATAGATTACCAATTATGAAACCTTGTCTATTCTACCAATTGTTGAATGTATTTTCTGCCAATTTAATTATGAAAATCCTAAAATTTTGGAAATGTTGTTATCATATCTTTCTTCTCCATTTTTTCTTACATTTGATGCTAAAAATATTTTTTCTATTAACATTTTTTCTCCTTTTATTATTTTTTTTCTTGTTGTTTTAGTATTCATCTCAGTCAATATACAACATATCTTTGTAATTTGTGCTACATATCTTTAATCGCGAAGTCCAAAATTTTGTTGGATATGTGAGGAAGAAAGCATAGTTCAGTTGTGTCTGATATTTAGACCTATTCTTGATAATTATTAGAATAATAAATTCAAAATTGATTTGGATGCTGGAAAGGATAGAAATATTTCCAAAAATCCAGGAGATAGTATGACTCCAGAAAATTCAATGACCAATGATATGCTGTGAAAACTAGCATCAGATTCACATAGGTGATCCATCTTGAACATGTAGAAATATAAACCAAAACCAAGAAAATGTGAAGTTACGTCCTATTATGTCAATACATGCATAACAATTTACAAAAAATCGAAAGAAAATAGTTACAAGTCTTAGCTGCTGGTTCCCCCGTAATGCAATGGAAATCAGAAATATACAACTCCGGAATAATGTTAAATTTAATTTCAAGTTTGATACCAGGTAATATATAGAAAAACAAAATATACCCTATTACAAAAAAAAAAAAGTAAGACAAAATTGTAGGTTTGTATGTTTCAAGAAATAGCAAGTTCATATTTTTCAAATAGTTGCACGTTTTTAAAGGTTTTTTTTTATATTTTTTACTAATTATTTTTAGTTTTATTTAAGTTTAGACATAATTAAGACGAGACATTTAAAATTATAAATAAGGGTGATAACCACGCGTCTGTGGTCGGGTGGTCAAGGCGTTCCGTGGATCTCCAAGGGACCCGAATTCGAATCCGCACTACACCAGATTTCCACAGCGCGTGGCCACCGGAGCTTTCACATTCTCTCTCCAGGGAAATGGTTTACCATATTTTTTTTTATAAATAAGGGTGTAATTAGATTATCATTACTTTTAAGTGTTACTAGGACAATGTTTTGCGGAGAAGGTGTATAAAGAAGGGGCATGGGTTTTTGTTCTCTTTTAGCAAATCTTTTAAGTTATGAAACACGTGAATCATATGAAAACTTTCTATTACGTTTCAACGTAACGTTAGATTCAAAAAGTTTTGCTTCTAGCTGCTAACTTTTTTTTGATGAATGACAGAATAAAAAGAAAAATATTTGTAAAGAAGAGAAGAGGGGAGACCAATGTCAAAGAAACATACCGTCAACACCATGGATGACGTAGATTGACTGTTCAAGTGTTTCAAGTGTGGTATTTCTCCGCCTAGTGTGGTTTCTTCTTTCTTTCTTTCTTTTTTTTTTTTTGAATGAAGTCTTTCTTTCACTCTCTTTATCCACCACTAATGGTATCACATTTTTGTGATTTTCTCTAACTTGAATCGAAATCCCATTTATTGCGACTGTGAATTTAATTCTTGGTTATTGCAATTGTTAACTATTACCTAAAATTTGAAATATTTGCAAATGCCAAGTGTGTAGCAATATAAGAAGTTTAAAATGTGTGCAAATGTTCAGCCTCTACAGCGAGAGAAAGGAGCTTGAAAGAAACAAAAAATGTTGAATTCAGAAAATACTATTAGTGACAAAGTTGTCTACATTGAAAGTTGAAAGATATATTAACCAATATATAAAAGAGATGGATCAATCCACTTATGAACATCATCTAATTTAACACTGTAGATTTTTTAGTTGCACAACTTGTTTATGAGACTTATCTCAATCATTATGTAGTGAATTTTTTTTTTACACAATTGTATGTTTAGAATATGTACAAAATAACATATTGATATGGTTGAAGTACATTGCAATTGGCCATTTGTTGTATATAAGTATAGATGGAGTTTTGTTTTCAAACTTTGGGTTTTTGGTGAATTCGTGTTTGCTACATGTGAAGGGAGATGATGTTATGGTCATTGTAACCTTCTCTTTTTTCGGACATATTATTACACTAGAAATCACACCAATACAAAGAACTAGATATTGCAATCTCACATCAACCATAAGCTCCATTCACAATATCATGTCAGATCATGAACCAAAGAGACTCTTTCAGCCTCCTATGCTCTCAATTCCCTTTTTACATTTATTGAAAACTCTAACCATAAACAGTCTGCGTAGAATATAAGCTTCTCCATGCTTATGTTCATGTAGGTGCCAAGTCAGCACTATCTCAGTACTTATCAATATCCCTTTCATAAAACACTTTCATCTAACAGACCTTGATTTAGTTTTGATTTTTTTTTGGGTCAAAGCTTTAGTTTTGATTTCAAGTACCAAATTAGATAGAAATATTAAGGACAGAACTTAGGTTCAACCCCTAGAGTGAACTTTTAAATTCACCCCACCCTTTAGCACCAATCAAATTGACACATAGATTATTAATTAAAAAACATTAAATTAAATAAAAAATAGCTACAAAAAATAAAAATGCTAATTTTAACGACGCTAACGCTTCCAGCTAAACCCTAAACCCTAAATTTTAAATTCTAAACCCTATACCCTAAATTCTAAACCCAAATCCAAACCCCTAAACCCAAACCCTATACCCTAAACCCTCTAAACTCAAACCCTATACCCTAAACCCTAATCCTAGACCCTAAACCCAAATTATATACCCTAAACCCAAAAACTAGATTATAAACCTAAACTCTATACCCTAAACCCAAGTCGTAGACCCTAAATCCAAACCGTAAATCTTAAACCCAAATTATATACCCTAAACCCAAAACCTTAACCATAAGTTTAAACTCTATACCCTAAACCCAAGTCGTAGACCCTAAATCCAAACCGTAAATCTTAAACCCAAATTATATACCCTAAACCCAAAA
>NC_027756.1:34759798-34762146 GCF_000695525.1 Brassica oleracea var. oleracea
CGGTTTGGTCTAAGACTTGGGTTTAGGGTATAGGATTTAGGTTTATAGTCTATTTTTTGGGTTTAAGGTATATAATTTGGGTTTAGGGTCTAGGATTAGGGTTTAAGGTATAGGGTTTGGGTTTAGGGGTTAGAATTTGGGTTTAGAATTTAGGGTATAGGGTTTAGAATTTAAGATTTAGGGTTTCTTTGGAAGCGTTAACGTCGTTAAAATTAGTGTTTTTATTTTTTGTATCTATTTTTTATTTAATTTAATATTTTTTAATTAATAATCTATGTGTCATTTTGATTGGTCCTAAAGGGTGTGGTGAATTTAAAGGTTAACCTAAGTTTTGTTCAAATATTAACTAAGGTTAAACCATTTGAAAACTAAACAAGTGAAATATAAACACTTGAAAAACAAAACTCTCGGTATCTAGTGCCCTCCAACGGTCATCAAATTGTACTTTCACTTCTTAATCGTGTAAACCTATTGTCAAAGTTTAAGAGCGGGCAAGCATAGAATCCAAGCCGTCTTAGACTCTTAGCTCAGTGGTAGTGTGCGTGAACTTTAATCACGTGGCTGTGGGTTTGATGACCACAGACGGCGATCTTCATTTCTCTTTTTACTGTTTTTTTTCTTTCTTTTTTTGAGGAACACTGTTTTTTTCTTTCTAAATTATGTAAAAAGAAAAGCTCAAAAAGTATTGCGGTTTTTGGCCGCCCAACCCTAATAAAAACAAACCTAATTGCCAACACGAAGGCGGAGTTGTCTCTGGGTGAACTCCGTCGTTCCTGGTCGTGATGAACATGGAGACGAGGAGCGAGGGAGGGATGAGTAACACGGTGATGTGTGTGTTAACAGACCCTGAAGGAACTCACTTAGGTTCTTCAATGTATATTACTCAGACTGCTGGTCCTCTGCAGCTTACTCAGCTCGTCAACAAGTTCCGCAACAACGTAACACCATCTTCTTTTCACCTTTTCTGAAGTATAACTTCTTCGAAGGAAATGATTTTGCAGAAACTTTTTTTTATTTACTCTGTTAATTGTTAATTGTCCAGGAGGAGATGTTGCCTTACAGTTTCTATGTATCAGACGAAGAGCTTCTTGTACCTGTTGGAACTTACATAGAGAATAACAAAGGTTAAAAAAACAGAAAAAAAAAACACACACACACTCTTTGAATCAGCTCGGTTTGGTGTGTCTTATCCCTACAAAACTCTGTGTGTGTGTTTCAGTGTCTGTGGAGAAGGTTTTGACGATCGTTTATTAACAACAAGCTGTGTTCCGTATTCGTCCGGTTAACCGTTGCTCACAAACATTTGCTGGTGTGTCTCATCATACTTCTTGTTCTGTTTTTTTTCTTTCTTCTTTTAGTCTCATTAATTTTTATCAGTTAAGAGATATAACCTGGGTTTTAAATGGCTAGTGGCGACTCAAAGCGAGCAAGTGGTCGCCAAGCGCCATGGCGCCACAGGCGAGCGCCATGTGTATGCCTCACACAAAAGGAATTCAAAACAACTATATAATAATACTTCCTTTAAGTTCAATGAAAAATATGTATGTTTAAAACCAAAACACCAAATCCACTATAGTTGAATCCTAAATAGCAAAACACCCAAGTCTTAATAGCAAAACAACAAATAAAAATACCAAATCAAAACACCAAGTCCTTAAACACTAAACCTCAGATTCAGAATTATGATCTTCATACTCTAACTCATACACAAAACCAAAGTCATCTAACTCATCCTTCCTCAGCCATAATAAAACTTAAACACAGAAGAGAAAAGTATGATCAAGGGATATTTGGGAAGGGTTAAACGTGATAGAGGAGAAAAATATGATTACGGCACTACAAGAAAACAGCGACATACCGAGGGAAAAAATCGTCGGTATGTCGTCGGAATCATGTTATTCCGACGACATACCGACAAAACAAGTCCTCGGAAATTCCATTTTCCTTGGAAATCCTTCGGAATTTTCCGACGGAATTCTGAGGAAACAAATTTCCGAGGAAACTCCGACGACCACCAGTTCGTCGGAAATCTCCTCGGAATATATCGAGGGAAAACGTCCTCGGAATTTACCTCGGAAGTTCCGACGAAATGTTCCTCGGAATTTTCATCGGAAAATTCGGAGGAAATGAACCCTCGGAAAATTCCGAGGAACAAGGGTCCCTCGGTATATTCCGAGGAACATGTCCCTCGGTATATTCCGAGGGTTTATTTCCTCGGAATTTGAACCCTCGGAAAATTCCGAGGAACTAGTCCCTCGGTGTATTCCGAGGGTTTATTTCCTCGGAATTTGAACCCTAGGAAAATTCCGAGGAATTAGTCCCTCGGTATATTCCGAGGGTTCATTTCC
>NC_027756.1:34764561-34766787 GCF_000695525.1 Brassica oleracea var. oleracea
AAAAAAATTGATGTTTTGGAACCCCAAACACTAGTTCCTCGGAATTCTCTCGGAATATTCCGACGGAATTCCGGGGAAGATAAGGGTTTCCTCGGAATTCCCTCGGAAAATTCCGAGGAAATTCTGAGGAAGTAGGGTTTTTAAACCGAAAACAACGTTTTGCGGTTTGAATAACACTTATATAACTCTTATTAAGTGTCTTAGACTGATTATGAAGTCAAAAATTTGTTCCTTACTCTATAATAAACACTTTTCCGATTGTATGAACGAAATCCCTACAACGTAAGAGAAACACTTATACACTTTAATGAACGGTAAAGGTAATACTTACAATTCATTTTGAAATTTTATTATTTCATAGTTTATGATCATCTATACAAAGCTTCCTCAATGGTATGCATTGCATTTGTATAAGAAATGATATAGGGCAAAAAAATTGATGTTTTGAAACACCAAACACTGGTTCCTCGGTATTTCCTCGGAATATTCCGAGGAAACCCTTATCTTCCTTGGAATTCCGTCGGAATATTCCGAAGAAATACCGAGGAACTAGTGTTTGGGGTTTCAAAACATCAATTTTTTTTTGCCGTATTCCTTTTCTTATACAATTGTAATGCATATCATTGAGGATTCTTTGTATAGATGATCATAAACCATGAAATAACAAATTTCAAAACGAATTGAAAGTATTCCCTTTACCGTTCATTAAAGTGTATAAGTGTTTCTCTTATGTTGTGGGGATTTCGTTCATACAATCGGAAAAGTGTTTATTATAGGGTAAGGAACAAATTTTTGACTTCATAATCAGTCTAAGACACTTAATAAGGGTTATATAAGTGTTATTCAAACTGCAAAACGTTGTTTTCGGTTTAAAAACCCTATTTCCACTGAATTTCCTCGGAATTTTCCGAGGGAATTCCGAGGAAACCCTTATCTTCCTCGGAATTCCGACGGAATATTCCGAGGAAATACCGAGGAACCAGTGTTTGGTGTTTCAAAACATCAATTTTTTTGCCCTATATCATTTCTTATACAAATGCAATGCATACCATTGAGGAAGCTTTGTATAGATGATCATAAACTATGAAATAATAAAATTTCAAAATGAATTGTAAGTATTACCTTTACCGTTCATTAAAGTGTATAAGTGTTTCTCTTATGTTGTGGGGATTTCGTTCATACAATCAGAAAAGTGTTTATTATAGGGTAAGGAACAAATTTATGACTTCATAATCAGTCTAAGACACTTAATAAGAGTTATATAAGTGTTATTCAAACCGCAAAACGTTGTTTTCGGTTTAAAAACCCTACTTCCTCAGAATTTCCTCGGAATTTTCCGAGGGAATTCCGAGGAAACCCTTATCATTCCGAGGAAATACCGAGGAACTAGTGTTTGGGGTTTCAAAACATCAATTTTTTTACCGTATTTCATTTCTTATACAATTGTAATGCATACCATTGAGGATTATTTGTATAGATGATCATAAACCATGAAATAACAAATTTCAAAACGAATTGAAAGTATGCCCTTTACCGTTCATTAAAGTGTATAAGTGTTTCTCTTATGTTGTGGGGATTTCGTTCATACAATCGGAAAAGTGTTTATTATAGGGTAAGGAACAAATTTTTGACTTCATAATCAGTCTAAGACACTTAATAAGGGTTATATAAGTGTTATTCAAACCACAAAACGTTTTTTTCGGTTTAAAAACCCTATTTCCTCGGAATTTCCTCGGAATATTCCGAGAAAGTAGGGTTTTTAAACCGAAAACAACGTTTTGCGGTTTCAATAACACTTATATAACCCTTATTAAGTGTCTTAGACTGATATGAAGTAAAACATTTGTTCCTTACCCTATAATAAACACTTTTCCGATTGTATGAACGAAATCCCCACAACATAAGAGAAACACTTATACACTTTAACTATAAGGTGAGGGGAATACTTTCAATTCGTTTTGAAATTTGTTATTTCATAGTTTATGCTCATCTATACAAAGAATCCTCAATGGTATGCATTACAACTGTATAAGAAATGAAATACGGCAAAAAAAAATTGATGTTTTGAAACCCCAAACACTAATTCCTCGGTATTTCCTCGGAATATTCCAACGGAATTCCGATGGATATTTAAGTATCCGTCGGAATTTCCTCGGAATATTTTCATTAATTCGAGGAAAAATAATATCCTATGCATGTATTTCTGTTGGTTTATATTGTTCCTCG
>NC_027756.1:34769011-34777272 GCF_000695525.1 Brassica oleracea var. oleracea
TTCCGTAAGCAATCTCGTGTTCGGATCCAAATGAGGTCGATCGATTCAAGAACGAAAATAATTTGAAGAAGACATGTTTTTTATGAATCTAATTCGTGTGTAAAGAGAGTAAGAGGGAGGATGAAGATATGGAGTGAATGAAGAGGAAGAGGGGTGCTTGTATTTATAGTTGAAATCCTACCGACAGCCCGAGGAAATTCCGACGGAATTCCGACGCCAACGGCTAGTTCGTCGGAATTTCCTCGGAATTTTAAAAATTCCCCCAACGGCTCTCTAACGGCTATAATATATCCTCGGAATTCATCGGGTTTTTCCGAGGAATACGTTTTTCCTCGGTATTCCATAAGAATATTCCGACGGATTAGTATTTCCTCGGAATTCCATCGGTATATTCCGAGAAAATTCCGAGGAAACCGAATTTTGTGTTTCCCTCGGGATATTCCGAGGATTTCATTTTCCGTCGGAATGTCCGTCAGAATACCACTGTTTTCTTGTAGTGCGGATATATTCCTTACTAAATCAAAGTCGGTTTGATATACTAGGTTTACACAAACCAAACTAGTTTGTCTAATATCAACATGTCGTGGCTATAAGCGCCTTCCGAAAAGCATGAAAGCAATGAATAGCGACCGCCATGTGTATGTCGCCTGGCCATGGGGTATTGAGGCGATGAGGCTATCGCTCCACCTCGCCATCAGCCATGGCGACCAAAGGGGTCGCTTTTTAAAACCAAGGATATAACTGTGCGTCAATTTATTAATTTAACTTATAGGTCACGCCGAAGCTGTTCTTGTGTTTCGTTTAGCCCTGACGGTAAGCAGTTAGCAAGTGGCTCAGGTGATACTACTGTCAGGCTTTGGGATCTCAACACTGAAACTCCTTTGTTTACTTCCTCACCATCTTCCTTTAGATGCCTCATAATAGTTCATCCTAACCTCCTCCTCTAATCATTTCAGGACACAAGAATTGGGTTCTCTCAATTGCTTGGTCTCCGGATGGTAAGCATCTCGTGAGTGGTAGTAAATCAGGTGAACTCTGTTGTTGGAATCCAAAGAAAGGAGAGCTAGACGGAAATCCACTCACAGTAATGTCTTCTTTAGTTATTAATGTGCATACGTTGTTTTGGTTTGTTACTAATTATTAACATCTGATCTTTACGTCGTTTTTAGGGTCAGAAGAAATGGATCCCTGGTATCTCGTGGGAACCCAGTCCACCTTAGTTCTCCATGCCGTCGATTTGTAACTTCTAGCAAAGATGGGGATGCAAGGATTTGGGATGTTACACTGAAAAAATCTTTGATTTGTCTCAGTGGACATACACTTGCTGTGACTTGTGTCAAGTGGGGCGGAGACGGAATTATCTATACAGGGTATGTTTCTAAATATGTGATGTAATGTATTTCTTATCTATTTTCATATTTTCTGATGTATAATGTGTAATGACAGATATTTCAATGTATTTTATTCTTAATGGTTAGATGAGTCTCTTATTTGATAACCAAATAATGAAATAAACTTAAATTTGCAGTGTCTGTCTAGTTAATGACTTGTTGTTACTTACCTCCATGGTCACTTTTGAGTTCTTCTCTTGCAGTTCCCAAGATTGTACGATAAAAATGTGGGAAACTACACAGGGGAGGCTCATTCGTGAGTTGAAGGTAAACTTTTAGATCTATTTGGAATTAGTTCTCATCATTGTTATTCTGCCGTCTGCATAGGTGTCAGATGCATTCCTTTTATGCCTACTATCGCTAGAGACCTTATGCACATTACCAATGTGATTACAGTACTATATTGTGTTTATTTCATGTTCTGCTTCTTCTGTTTACTTTACGGGCATGGGCATTGGGTTAACTCTCCTGCATTGAGCACAGAGTATGTTCTTAGAACAGGAGCTTTTGACCACACTGGAAGACAATATCCTCCAAATGAAGAAATGAAGAAATGAAGAAAGGTAAACCTTCTCACTCCACTCCACTCTACTCTTGAGATCAATCTCTTCCTTATACCCTGATTCTGATCTCTCTCTCTCTTGGTAAAAGGCGCTTGAAAGATACAACCAAGCAAAAGGGGATTCCCCTGAAAGATTAGTCTCAGGTTCTGATGACTTCACCATGTTCCTTTGGGAACCATCTGTTAGCAAACAATCTAAAAAGCGCTTGACTGGTCATCAGCAGGTAATCTTACTTTTCAGTTTCACTCTTTACTTGTAAGTCCTTTTAGTTCTGTTTCTAATTATTTACCTTTGGTATATTGGTCAACCAACAGCTAGTAAATCATGTCTATTTCTCACCCGATGGGAAATGGGTTGCAAGTGCTTCGTTTGATAGATCAGTTAGGTTATGGAACGGTGTCACAGGACAATTTGTTACAGCTTTCCGGCGCCATGTTGGGCCTGTTTATCAAGTCAGTTGGTCTGCAGACAGTAGATTGCTTTTGAGTGGTAGTAAAGACTCTACTCTCAAGGTAAAAACTTGGCATTCCTACTCTTTACTGGACTATGTTCCTCAGATTCTGAATCAGAAAGTTTGTTACTTCCGCACAGATTTGGGAGATTAGGACAAAAACGTTAAAACAAGATCTTCCTGGTCATGCAGACGAGGTATTAACACACCTTTAGAACTTATTATTTTTAATAGAATCTCAATGTCTTTCCTCTTTTGATTTTGCTGACCCTTTTTGGTTCTTCGGTTGTGTATAGTTTTTCGCGGTGGATTGGAGTCCAGATGGTGAGAAAGTAGTCTCTGGTGGTAAAGAAAGAATTTTGAAGCTATGGAAGGGTTAAAAAGAAAGAGCATCGTGGACCTTTTTCAAGTATAAGATGTTTTGGAGAGTTTTCATTGTTTTAAAATTTATGATGTTCACATTTTAATGCAAATTTATTAAATACTGTGCAAGTTGTATGTTGGATTCTTTCTCATTGAAATTTTGGCACAAGGCCGAATATGGTGGCTGAAGGCATGTACCCTCAAGGAAGAAAAATTAAGACACTCCTGTAATAATATCAGTGTTTACTTTGTTCCCAAGCAGCTGTGAAGACCATGAGGACTTCATGCGATGAACTGTGGAGATTAAAGCGACCGAGGGCATAGTCGACCTACATCTGAAGTCTGTAATTAAATAAAGTCTCCAGAACGTAAAGTGAAGATTCTAATTGCATTATACAAATTTCAGCATTCTCTTACAGGAATCAAATCATAAAATCAGTAGTTACATGGTCAAAAACAATCATATCCTCCTGTATAATAATTGAGAAGTCAATTAAGTTAATTTTTCTTACTTGTTAAATCATTGGTCGATAATTTTTAATTTTATTTATTTTAATTAGATTTAGAATAAAAATAAATCTTAAAGCAATTAATATCACTTACAAAATATTCTAAATGACATTACAAATAATGATATATAGTAACCAATTGTCAAAATTATAGAAAGTAATAATGTTAGATCAATTATTTTTATATATTTATAAATTATATAAAATGATAAATATAAACCATTTATATAAATCGATATAAATAACAAAATTATTTATAAGATAAATCATTTATTAAATTTTATAAATTATTTGCAAGTTAAATCATTTATTAAATTATCATATATAGTTTTAAAATATTATAAAATTAGGTTTATAAATCTATTTATAATTTTATAATAATTACGAGGATTTATAAATCATGTGAAATTATATCACATATCAATCAATAATATTAAAAGAGAAGTCACTTAAGTGACTATTCCTTACGTATTGTTCATAAGTGAAATTTCAAATTAGTTTTCTTGAATCGATTGGTTGACAGTATTTTAAAATATAATTAAATGAAAAATAGAACTAATCATAGATAAGCCAAATATTAAAAATTTCAAATAAAACTTAAATATAGATAATTATAGATAAAATGATTTTGTAGATTATATTATAGAAACTTAGAATACACAAAAAAACATTACATCAATAAAAACTACAATAAAATAATATATTCAGCTAACTAAATGACTTAATCCTCATAACATTTTTTATATTGACCCACTATAAATATATATTATAAAAGTTATATGAACTCGATGCACAACAATTAAATATACAATTCACAGACCTCGAGAAATAAAAATAGAATTTTCAATAGTTGAGTTCGTATTTTATGAAGAAAAAGAACACAAAAAATGTTGATTTTCTCAAAGAAGAATCATAAGTTGAATTAAAGCTATTTATTTTGTATTGCTAACTAGAAAGACTATCCAACAACTTTGAATTAGAGAATTTCTTAATATAGTTTCTACAAAGGAAAAAATTAAAAAATCGACTGGATATATATAAGTAGTAAAACTAGAAAATTCGGAGAAAAATGAAAAAATTTCAATAGAGAAATGTTATGATTTAGTTAGAAACAAATTCAAAGTAATGTGATAATTACATATCGGCATAAATGTGTGATCACTGCAATGTACAACAAAGAATATATGTATATATATAAGTCACTTAATATATAAGTTTTGAAGATTTGACGGATCACATTCATTGAAACATGTAAAAGCTTTGCAATTATGAAATGTTATGTATCTAAGTCAAATACACCATAACATAGTAAATTCAGGAGTCCTAAGATGGTTTGTGTTGTAGAAAAAGAACTTATTGAAATTTTATGACTAATAATTACTTTACATCAAAATTAAATGAATTGGTAGATAAGATAATGTAATGATTATAAAGCTATTTAATATATATTTTCAGTTCAGTTTGCTAATCATTTGATAAAACTATGTAAAAGAAATATTTTTAGTGATTTAGATTAATGTTATTTTTTTTTGGTAGATGGCAGGAGACAATAGTCTCCTGCTTTTTATTCAAATCCAAACTTCATTACAAGAAAATCTGTCTAGCTCTAGCAATCCCATGAATATCATCCGACAAGATGGAAGCAACATGCTCCGGAGCAAACTCAAAATAATGTAAACCGTAAGATAAAGAAAAAGCATAGTTAGCTAATCCATCTGCTAGACAATTAGCCTCCCTATACACATGCGAAATCTTGACTAACCAGTCTCTTGATATGTAGCCATAGCACAAACGTACTAGGAATGACAGGGGATGAGAATCATGAATCCCTGTCTTAAGAAAACCCACCACACTCTCGGAATCAACCTCCACCTCTAGCCGTCGGATCCCCTTATCCCATGCTATACAGAGGCCGTAATAAACACCCCATAACTCTGCCAATGGGGCTGAGCAAATCCCAATATTGATCGCAAAGCCTCCTCTCCACTCTCCATATTCATCACGCATAGCCCTACCTGCTGTAGCCAATCCCGGATTTCCTTTAGAGGATCCATCAGTATTCAATTTGCACCAGCCATTACCCGACTTACACCATTCGATCTGTCTCTCCACATGCGCACCAACGGTCGAGCGGGGCCGCAGTTTCTTATTTGCTAGTATCACCTCCTGAGTCTTATCTTTAACAAACTGCACCCTATCTCGACACTTCCCAGTTTCACCGAAGACATACCCACACCTCCATTTCCAACACCACCACACAGTCAACGCAAACATTGTAGGCCATTGATCTCCACTAGCCGACGTATCGTTTGTGAGATTCTCATACAGCCATTCTAAAAGTGGTTGATTAAAGAACCGCTGTTGTTTTCTTAGGTTCACAAGTCTTCTCCATAGTCCCATTGCAGCAGGGCAATCTCGAAGGACATGAAGGATTGTCTCGTCTCCATTCTTGCACAGTTGGCACATTCCATTGTCACTTAAGTGTCTCCGCTTCCTCTCCATGTTCGTCATGATAACTTGGTGCGCAACCAACCATAAAAAAACTCTAACTCTTTCTGGTACCATAGCCCGCCAAACCCGACTGTAGAAAGCCTCCATATTTGGTCTCGGTGTCTCGTCTGTTGTCAAGAGTGCATACGCTGATTTCACAGAGAAGAGACCATTCTTACTTCCTCCCCACAACATCCTATCCCTAGCCCCTGTGACATCAACGATCACCACCGAAGCTAAACGTAATCTATTCTCCGTTGATATGTATGGTTCAATTTGTTGTGTTAACCAACCTATCCCATTCTGCCATAAATCACAAGCTTTTGCCTCCAACAGTGCTTCCGGAATATCCACCATACTCAAGCCATGTAGAGGTTCATGCAACAACCAATTATCTTTCCAAAACCGTACTCGGCGACCATCTCCTAGTATCCAGGAAGCACAACTGCTCAAATTCCCAACACCAAGCTCCTCCACGTCGGCGACCAGCTCCCCTGAGGCACCAACCATGATGATTCATGTATCTCACGTACACGAAACTTCTTACGCAAGATTTGCACCCATAATCTATCTTGTGTGTTCAACAATCTCCAGCCGAGTTTAGCTAAGAGAGCAATGTTCATTTCTTTTGCTGATCTTATGCCCAGTCCCCCCTCTCTCTTTGGTTTACAGATTTTCTCCCAAGACACCAAATGTTGTTTTCTGATCCCTTCACCACTCTCCCAGATAAAAGACCTAGCAATTTTATCCAGTTGGAACAAAGTCGACACCGGCAATGCTATCGAGCTCATCGTGTGAACCAGAATTGATGAGAGAACAGATTTAGTGAGAGTTATCCTTCCAGCTAAGCTCAAAAATCTCCTCTTCCAACCAGCCAATTTAGACGAAACCCTCTCAATGACTGTCCCAAAAGTCTCTTTATTAATTCTCTTCTGCAAAAACGGCATGCCCAAATACTTTCCCAACTCCTTTGTGCCTTTGATTCCGCTTTCATCACTGATCAGATTAGCTAAATCTTGATGAACATTTTCAGAGAAGAAAATTAGAGATTTCTCCAAGCTAACTTTTTGTCCTGATGCTCCACAAAACCTCTCCAGCACCTTTCGTATCACTCGGATCTGTGATACTGAAGCTTCTGCAAACAAGATCAGATCATCCGCAAAGCAAATATGTGAGAAAGCTGGGCCACCTCCAGATAACTTGATTGGTTTCGAATCCTTCTTTGCAACAGAGAAGTCAATTTGGTAGCATAGTCTCTCCATACATAACACAAAGAGATATGGGGACAAGGGATCTCCCTGTCTAAGACCACGTTGAGGTGTAAACGCTTCTGTTCTCTCCCCATTCCACAGTAGACTCATACCTGGATTCATAACACACTCCATTATCCATTTGATCCATATATGTGGTAACTTCGCTGCATTAAGAGTATCCTCTAAGAAGTCCCATATGATGCGATCATAAGCTTTCTCAAGATCCAGCTTAAGTAACATCCAGCCTTTTTTCCCTTTTTTCCTTCTCATTGAGTGAACCGCTTCCTGTACTACCACGATGTTATCAGTGCTAAGTCTTCCTGGGATAAAACTGGCTTGTGCTGGACCTATTAGTTTTGGCATTAGTGTCTTCAGTCTCATCACCATTGCCTTTGTTATCGTCTTGAACAAGACATTACATAAACTAATAGGCTGAAACTGCATAATTCTTTCTGGTTTGAGAACCTTTGGTATAAGAACCACCATTGCATCATTCATGCCCTCCTGAAGAACTCTGGATTCAAAGAACCCTAGCCCACACCGAGTTACTGATTCCCCCACCACATCCAATTCCCTCACCACATCCCATGAGTCTTGGTAGAAGACAGGTTGAAAACCATCTGGCCCTGGTGCCTTATATTTACCCATCGATCTCACCGAAGTCTCCATATCCACTGCCGAGAAAGGTTTATTTAAGCTCTCCAGTTCATCACGTGTAAAGTCAGTAAAACCAACCTGGGGTAGCTTTTCTGTATCGAGAGATATATCCTCAGTTGAATACAATCTCTTATAGTAGTTCATTGCTAGTTGCTCCAACTGTTCTGACTGGTCAATCCAGTGGCCATCTTCACTCTTCAGCATCTCTATTCTATTCCTCTTTCTTCTCACAATGGTACTCGTGTGATAGTACGTCGTGTTTCTATCTCCAAGCACTATCCATTTCTCTCGTGATTTTTGGTACCAGAGCACCTCCTCCTGTTCAAGGACAACATCAAACTCTTTTTGTAATGTCTCCTCCCTTGCCAACAGACCATCTGATGGGTTTCTCTCCAGTTCCTCCTGAACTTCTTTTATATCCCCGAGCAGTTTCTCTTTTCGTTTGATCACATCTCCAAATATCTCTTTATTCCATTTCTTAAGTTTCTCCTTCAAAGACACCAGTGCCTCTGGAGTACTCATCTCACTGTTCCAAGATGTTGATAGTAGCTCCTTGAAACCATCATGCTTAAGCCACGCAGCTT
>NC_027756.1:34777417-34785099 GCF_000695525.1 Brassica oleracea var. oleracea
ATGATTCCAACACCGTAATCACTCCCGCTTGATCTCTCCATAAAATCCAAATTCCACCACTTTGACCAATAGCATCTACACGAAAAGAGTTGTCAAACCCCAGGTTGTGGCAAATCTTCATTGCTTTATCTCCACTCGCATGAGTTTCGAACAATGCCAGAAAATCAGTTTGATATTTCTTCAGAATATACCTAATAGACCGTCTGAAATTAGGTTTATTTGCTCCCCGGCAATTCCAGAATAAACAATTCATCATCATAATTATAAAAATCTCCGATTGAATTCTCGGGGCACCCTGTTATGCTAGGGATCCCACTACCTCCTCCACCTGCACTGTCGTCGGTTCTTCCACCATTTTCTTCTCTGTCTCACTTCTAATGATCTCCATCGGATTTTCTAACCCCTCATCTCGCAGCTGAAGAAGCTTAGGCATAACCCTGACCTCCACACTATCTCTGAAAACTTCACCAGGTCTCCCTGCATCCCTATTCTCCATTCTCAGTCGGTACATACATTGGTGCATGATCTGAAGCTAAAAAAGGAAGATGAGTGACCACTGCCTCATGCGCACTACACAAAACTCTATCAAGTCGCTTCGCCACAAAGTGCTGCGTATCTTTACCTCTCCTCCAAGTAAAGGGATTTCCTCTGAATACCATATCCAACAGAGCTAAATCATTAATCCAATCCCCAAACGCCAGAGAGTCTGGTGAAAGTCTACCATTCCCTGCAGATCGCTCATCCAATCTTAAAATGGTGTTGAAATCCCCACCCACTATAACCGGTTCATCAATATTCTCTAACACCCGCTTCAACTGTCCCCAGAGACCACTCCTTTGACTAACCGTAGGAGCCGCATAGACTGCAATAATATGTATAATCTCAGTCCCAATCATCACCCTCGCATGCACAAACTGATCCGATGATTCCAACACCGTAATCACTCCCGCTTGATCTCTCCATAAAATCCAAATTCCACCACTTTGACCAATAGCATCTACACGAAAAGAGTTGTCAAATCCCAGGTTGTGGCAAATCCTCATTGCTTTATCTCCACTCGCATGAGTTTCGAACAATGCCAGAAAATCAGCTTAATATTTCTTCAAAATATACCTAATAGACCGTCTGAATTTAGGTTTATTTTCTCCCCAGCAATTCCAGAATAAACAATTCATGATCATAATTATAAAAATCTCTGATTGAATTCCCGGGGCACCCTGTTATGCTAGGGATCCCACTACCTCCTCCACCTGCACTGTCGTCGGTTCTTCCACCATTTTCTTCTCTGTCTCACTTCTAATGATCTCCATCGGATTTTCTAACCCCTCATCTCGCAGCTGAAGAAGCTTAGGCATAACCTTGACCTCCACACTATCTCTGAAAACTCCACCAGGTCTCCCTGCATACATATTCTCCACTCTCAGTCATTTTCCTGATGTCGACAGGTTAGTCTCTCCCTTAGTCGGCCCAAAAACCAATCTTCTAACCGACCTGTTAGTCGATTTTTTGGGCCTTCCTCTTACTCCCTCCATTATTTTTTTATTTCCATTCCCTCTCTCTTTATTTCCTCCATTCAAATTAATACTTCCATTGCTACCAAAAACTAAGGATTTCTTCTCTTGTAAGGTTCCCTTACCCTTAGCATTCTGAATGTTTACCTCCTGATTCTCCTTATCTCCCTCACCAGAGATCACTTCCTCACTCGGTTCCCCCGTGTTCGTATCCGTACCAAGACTTCCGTACTTGTTTGATAACACAAGATTCTCCGTTTCCTTAATATGTTTTGTTCCTCGGCCATTTCTATCAACCTCCTCATGTGATTCCCTTGTCATGGCAGTCACCGGCCGAAGTAACGGAGGAGCTCCTCTTCTCGATCCCCTTGCCTTAATAAAACCCTCCTCCTGCTCTGGTAGTCCTTGTTTGGACGCTAGCTCAACAGATACTGACCTCTCCTTCTGTATTGGTAAAGCTGCCACTCGCTCCGCAATCGTTTTTGGGCAACCATGTACCAAGTGTCCATAGATACCACACTTTGAACAGATCTCCGATAGTCCCTCATACGCTACGAAGTATCTCTCACCATTAATCAACACCGTTCCTTTCAAAGGTTTAGCTAGATTCACCTCCACACAAATTCTCGCAAAACGAGCCCTTTCGAAGTTCAATGTAGTTTGATCCACACGGATCGGCCTGCCCAACCCCTTAGCAATTCCAATAAAGATCGATCGGTGATAAAAGTTCACTGGGATATTTGTTAATCTGATCCAGACCGGTGTTGTAACGATATCATCTCTTAGCGGATCGAACTCCGGTGACCAGGCTCTCACCATGAGGTAACTTCCGAAAGCCCTCCATGGTCCTCCTGTTAATGCCTCCAGATATTCATCCTCCTTCTCAAAACGGACCATGAAGAACTGTCGAGGTAGGTCCATCACATACATCGATCCCTTCGGACTCCATAATTCCCTTAGCTTCCTACTCAAGGCAGAGATCGGAACATTCCTCCCCAAAACCCTAACAATCATACACTGCTTGCACATTCTGTTCATTGCTTCAAGTACCCCGTTCTCAATCGTGATCGATGGTTCTCCATCTTCTCCATTCGGAAAATCTACTCTGAGCCTTCTCGACACAAACACATCATCAATCAAAGCCTCTGGAACCGGCATACCTCCTGCCGTCGTACCCGCCGCCTTCGCTGCCCATGTGGTCACCCTATCGGGCGGGTCTCCTGGTGGTCTCGATCTCTCCCCCACATCCATCATGGTTGCATCCTGATCCTCCGAATTCAAAGCACTAGTTTCGTTTCTCGCCAAAACCCTAGTCTCGCCGCTCATTCTCTTAACTTATTTAGATTAATGTTATTGAAATGTCACAAAAGATCTAAAATATATTGAGATTATTGATTTTTAAACAATTTAGAATTAAGATAAAATTTAAATAGTTCTAATTATTATTCAAAATTTATTTATTGTATAACTAATATATCTTTTGTTTTAAAATATTTGCATCTGCGAAATCTTAAACAACAACCTATTATCTTTATTGTTCAGTGATCATATATCTCTGAATTCAGTGTGATGAAAAGATAGAAAAATAAAACTCACAAAAGCAATAAATGGTTCTTCCTTTTTTTGTTGGTATAAAAGATGGTCTTAAAAAGGCAACTACTTTTTTGACCAAAAAAAAGGGAAAATTGTTTTTTAAAGCAAAAAAATTAAAAATATGTCCTTTTAGACTAATATCTATTTTGTGTCATTTTTGCCTATAATACCCTTTAATATTTTTGAAAATAAATTTAATAAATAGTTTTACAAACAAAAAAAATTGGAAAAATAGTAACTATTGATAAAATACCTATACGGACTTAGTTGTATTTTTTTCAGTCCTAAAAATGTTTAAATCATAATTTTCAGATTCTGTTCTAAATAAAGTAGAAATGACATTCTACGAAGCAGAAAACGAAATCCACTTTTTCATTGAATCTACAATGTTTAGAATACGTGATCTACATAAATAAGA
The DNA here is from genome assembly GCF_000695525.1 of Brassica oleracea var. oleracea. Taxonomy (NCBI): domain Eukaryota; kingdom Viridiplantae; phylum Streptophyta; class Magnoliopsida; order Brassicales; family Brassicaceae; genus Brassica; species Brassica oleracea. Next base: position 34,780,940 of record NC_027756.1, read on the forward strand.
GTATTCTAAAAATATTTAGAATACACATTCCGCGTTTAACCTACCGATCTAAAATCTGTAGAAATCAAAATCTACACATTAATATAAATCTAAAACACGTAGAAACCGACTTCTACAGATTTACTGTAAATCTAAAACATATAGAAATCAAAATTACACATTACTATAATTCTAAAAACATGTAGAAACTGATTTCTACATATTAGCTGTATTGTACGGATAAGAAATCAGTTCCTAAAAATATGGAAACAAAATATTTGGGAATATTCACTTTCATATTTTGAAAAAATCGATTTAAAAAAAAACGAAAAAAAGTGGTAATCTTCTTCTCATGTTGTCTTCTATATTTCATTGATTTTTCACAAAAATTTCACAAAAATTTCACATTATTTCTACCATAATTCATATCTATGCTTCCACAGATCGATCGGTCTATAATTCGAGATCGGTCGATCAGTATGAAATCAACCTTTGCCGATTGAGTGAAATGGACCAGGTCGATCAGTATATCCTCCGCTTTTTTTTTTTTGCATAATGATCAGGATCGATCGATCCGTTCGACCTTGTAATTTCGGATCGATCGATCCCACTTGATCGAACCCATTATTTATTATATATAAAAATTACAATTTTAAGGGTATTATTTCCCTTTTGAAAATAATTAGGCTAATGGAACATAAAGTATATAAGATTAGTCTAAAGGGACATAGTTATCTTTTTTTGCTTTAAAAAAACAATTTTCCCAAAAAAAAAAAAGGCAACTACTTTAAAATATTAATGAACATTCACAAAAGCAAATGGCGCATCCTTTTTTGTCGGTACTAAAGTGGTCTTAAAAAGGAAACTACATTGAAAATAACAATGGTAATTTTAATAAGAAATGAATGGTTCGTGCTTGTTACAGGAAAAAAAAAAGAGAATGGTGCGTGCTTTATTTCATTCTCTAATATTATTTAAGAAATCATCACGTTAAATTAATTTAAAAATAATATTTAAGGAACTGAAATTATTACGTCTAATGTCTTTATTAATATTTATTTTACTTCTATATAATAAAAATATACACAAAATGCTTGCAAACATAACCTAAAATTTAAATTTTGAATGCAAATATATAACTCAAATTAAATCATATGTTGTCAAAGAAAAAAAAATTAAATCATATGCAAAAGAACCTAGTAGATATTAAAATTACAACTATAATTTATGACTAAACAAAAAAAACAGTATACACTTTTATAGTTATAACCATGGGAAGTTTTCTCAAGACAGGAAAATCTTATAAGAGAGTTTACAAAAGAAAATCTTCTAAGAGAATATTTCTCAAAAAATACTCATGTCTATAATTTTAAAATTAATTTATAAAAAAAAATTCAAAAAAATTGATGGAAAATAAATTGAAATCAAGTAAATATAAAGAATTCTAAATCATCTGAATTTAAATTTAATAAAATTGATATAGATGATATAAATTCTAAATCATGATTGTCTATTGGTTAGGTTTTGGTAACATATGTTCAAGTAAAGATGGTATTTTTTTAGGGTTAGATTTTTATTTTGTATATATTAAACATTTATTACTTGATTTTATGTTGAGTAAAATATTTATTTATCTAGTTAAACCACTACAAGAAAATATATTTATTACAAGGGTCATATTCCTTGTTAATTCGTTATAATAGAAGGGTTACAACGAATTAACAAAGAATAGCGTTTCGTTGTAAAACGCCCGTCGTAATGCAAGATTCGTCGTAACTTCCATGTAACATTTACGACGAAATAAATTCGTTGTAAAAGCGAAAGAGAGTATTTCGTTGTAGTTTCGTAGTTACGCTTCATCGTAAAAGACTCGTATAGTTTTCTTGTAAAATCGTCTTTAAGTGCTTGTTCAATTTACGACGAATTTACAAATCTTTTAATGTAAAGTCCTTGTAATATTTACGAGGAATTTACAAGTATTTTCTAGTAAATTTCTCGTAAAGATTACGAGGATTTTACAAGTACTTCCTTGTAAACTCCTTGTAAACATTGTACGAAATTTACATCTCATTGTCATATTATTATATTATTATGAAATATTCAAAATCAAAATACATAATTTATAAAATAAAATATTGAAAATTGAAATATTTTTTTTAAAAAATATATAAATGTTATAAAATAATATTCAAATTAATAATAGAAAACAAAAAAAAATGAAAAATAAAAAGCTAAGGGAGGACGCCGTCGAAGTAGTTGTTGGAGGTGTTTCTTCCTGGAGAGTCTCGTACTTCATCTATGGGTTCCGTCTCGAAGAGTAGGATGAAGTCGTCCTTGTGGCTTCATTGATGAAGCTTATTCATACCATCAACTAAAATTACCACCTAAACTAACCACCTAATCTAATTGCCTAAACTAATCACCTAAACTAATTACCTAAACTAACCACCTAAACTAACCACCTAAACCTAAATTAATATTAAAAACAACATACCTTTGAGAGAAGGAGAGGAGTGGTTTGAGATGAATGAAGGAGGAATGTGTTTCGAGTTTATATAGGAAAACAACACTCCTCGTAAAGTCGTCGTAATTTTACGAAGAATCTACCAGGCCCGCGTTTTTAGTGTTACGAGGAATCTACCAGGTCCGCATTTATAGAATTACAACGAATTTACAAGGAATATTTACGACGAACTTACAAGGAAAACTTTACGACGACTTTACAAGGAAAACTTTACAATGAGATTACAAGGAAAGGATTACAACGAATTTACAAGGACACATGTATTACGAGGAATCTACCAGGCCCGTGTGTTTTCTATTACGACGAATTTACTAGGACTATATCTGAAACCCCGAAAATCAAATCCCTAAACCCCAAAATCACTTATCTATTTACACCATACCCTTTTACCACATCATCCCCTTTATCATATTTTTTCTTAAACCCTAAACTCCAATTGAATCCTTAAAACGCAAGTTATAAGTACTATAATCAAACAACCACTTGATAGCAAATAATCAAATTATTCCGTAATCTCTAAACCGAATGTATGAAATGAAGTTAACTTGCTTGGCTTGAGAATGCTTACAACAAAATCAGTTTGGTAAAACAGCTTAAACACGTTTTCACCAAATATAATGGTAACATATTTCGTCAAAAAATCCTTGTAAAGTTACAACGAATTCACAAGGAAAGCTTTACAACGAATTTACAAAGAAAGCATTACAACGAATTTACATGGACACATGTTTACGACGAATCTACCAGACCCGCGTTCTTAGAGTTACAACGAATTTGCAAGGAAGCATTACAACGAATTTACAAGGAAATCTTTACAACGAATTTACAGGGAAATGATTACAACGAATTTACAAGGACACGTGTATTACAAGGAATATACCAGGCCCGTATTTTCCATTACTATGAATTTACTACGACTATATCTGAATCCCTGAAAATCAAATCCCTAAACCCCAAAGTCTCTTACCTATAACATCATATCCCTTTTACCCAATTCCCCCATTCTCCCATTTATCATATTTTCTCTTAAACCCTAAACTCCAATTAAATCCTTAAAAGCCAACAAATAATTATTATAACCAAACAATATACATTTGTATTAAGTCTTAAACTGATTTATATATTTTGTAAAAAATATTTAAAACATATATTACATCATTCTGAATCATTCGAGTTTTCATCAATATCAGTACAATGATCATCATCGCTTGCATCGAACTCTTCTTCACCTTCTTCATCCGTCATATCGTCGAAAAGATCTTCATATTGACGGTTATCCACATCAATTAGAAGGATGTCATCAGTTTGTTGTTCAGATACTTCCACTTCAGTGATACACACTTCTTCTTGCAAAGGTGATTCTTTTCTAGCAACTATTCGTTCACGAGGTGTAACTTTGATAGCAGCTAATCAAGTTATTCCAAAATCTCTAAACCGAGGGTATCAGTTTGGTAAAGCATGCTTAAAACACGTTTTCACAAAAATTAATGGTAACATGTTTCGTCGTAAAAGCCTTGTAAAGTTACAAGGACTTTACAACGAATTTTCTCTTTCCTCGTAAAATCGACGTAAATTTACATGTAAATTACCACGAAACATTTTCCTTGTAACTTTACTACGACTTTACGACGAAATTCAGTTTTGTCGTAAAATCGTA
>NC_027756.1:34786313-34787073 GCF_000695525.1 Brassica oleracea var. oleracea
ACTTTGAAATCGAATTAGATTGTGGCCGTGTGGCCTTAATACATACTAGGTTAATTGCTCTAGATCATCATATGTGGCCGTCTGGCCTTGTTGCATTCATATCTGAACCTGATCACTACTGATTGATTGCAATTGAACTTAGATCTTATTCTAGGGATGATATTGAATTGAACTAAATAGCTGTGTGGCTTGTTCTATTACTTGGCCGATTGGTTTGTTTGTTTGATTGAATCATGAACTGATAGAAACCAACCACCTTAGGATTGAAATTACATGTAAAACTATATGCATTAACCCTAAATTGAATCTTGGCCTCGTGGCTTCTCTTTCTTGGCCGTGTGGCTTCTACTTGGCCGTGTGGCCTAACCATTCCGATGCATTGTTCATACTCGCGGCCTTGTGCCCTTGATAGATCACATTGTTTGCATCATGTGATTGAAAGCCGTGTGGCTTAATGCATCATAGCTTGGCCATGTGGCCTAGAGAGACACTATATCTGAATGGTCGTGTGACCTTGCTTGCATATCTCATGAACCGATCTCTAGGATCGTTGTATCACATTACATGGCCGTGTGGCCTAAGCATCACATATAGACCTTGCATTCTTGACTTGTCTCGCACCATGGTCGAGTAGTAAAGTGCTTTGATCAAGAGACTTATGAAATCATATGCACTGATTATTTGAATTGGTTGCATGAATTCTAAATCATGAATTGATTGATAACATGATTTCAGATGCCGAGATTTGAGCCCTTGGATC
>NC_027756.1:34787133-34788538 GCF_000695525.1 Brassica oleracea var. oleracea
GGCAATGAACACTTCAGTTGTCCTGAAATCAAGAGGACTCGGAAGGAGTATCATTCAGGGTGATTATGCAGCTAGAAGTGAAAAGTTAAGAGCCATAACAATTATGTGCCATCATCTCACTGAAGATCTAAAAAATCAGTACCTAAATATTGAGAATCCTCGTGACCTTTGGACATAATTAAAATCCAGATACACAATGGTGTTATTACCAAAGGTCAGGCATGAATGGATGAGTCTCAGATTCCAAGACTTTGAGTCTGTGGCCGAGTATCACTTCGCTTTGTCCGGAGTCGTTTACAAACTGAGACTATGTGGTGAAGTGGTAACAGAGGAGGATTTACTGGAAAAGACCTTCCTCACAGCCGATCAAAGGGATCTATTGTTACAACATATCCATAGAGAAAAAGGTTTCACCACCTATAATGATCTGCTCTCATGCCTAACTGAGCAGAGTAATCAATTGCTAAAAAAAAATAGTGAGATGAGACATCCTGAAGCAAATAAGACTGATATGGATCAGGATGAATCCAAGGCAGTCGTGTCCAATGTAACTGATGGTGTGGCCGGCATGTCTATTGACTAAAGAAAGATCTCGACATGCTAATTGTGTTTTATGTCTTTGATTTGTGCTTTGCTGTAAACCTAATTGTCATTCACGATTTTATATATAATAATAGAATTGATTTGAGTTCATTACTATTATATCTTGCCTGATCTTACTTGATAATGTGAATGATTGTACACTTTATGGCAAGACCGGATTAGCCATCCTAGTCTAAACTTGATGCAAAGATTGATATTGAGAAGGCACAAAGAGTTATCCCATAAGATCTCACGTTGTGAAACATGTACACAAAGGGAAACTCATTAGGCTTTATTGTCCTAAGCGTCACGGAATTATAGTATGTTCATGAGGGGGAGAGAGGATAAACCCGTGATACATGATCAATACCAAAAATTTGTGAACCATGGTCTATGACCATGATATAAACGGCTTGGCCGTGCAGTCCATTATCTATAAGGATCGGACATCCATCCTAAAGCTTAGGGACATCATGGATTTACATGTATATAAAGTGAAAATATATCAGGCCATATAAGTGAGCATAGATATTCTCATCTCAGATTGAATACGGGTCATAAACCAGACATACACCATCTTAAGAGACTTTGAATAAATCACCACAGACATATGTACCGTCTAAGATGAAACCTCAGAAGAGGATTGGGAATATATGTTGGATAAGAGTATGACTTTTTCCCAGGACTTCTAAGAGACCTTGAGCCAAATATGGGTGATCAGAAAGTAGCCAGGTACACGGATTGTATGATCAATGAATCCGACTATCCAACATTAAAAAGAGAAAGCTATAAGCTGGTAAAGAGTAAAGAATGATAAGAAACA
>NC_027756.1:34789699-34820676 GCF_000695525.1 Brassica oleracea var. oleracea
ACGTGTTGTACTCTTTTTCCTTCATCATGGTTTTGTCCCACTGGATTTTCCTGATAAGGTTTTAATGAGGCAACATTAAGCGTATTACAATCCCTGAATGGTTATGGCATCCAAGGGGTAGTGTTATAAATCAATTGATGGATGTCCATAACCGGCCCGGTCCATAACCGGTCCATACACTTAGAGAGAGAGACGGCCCAACCCTAGAAAGAGAGAGAGAGGCGGCCATGACCTTAGGAGAGAGAAAGAGAGGCGGCTTATGCTTTGGAGAAAAGGAAACTCTATTTCCTTTTCCTTGTAATTGTTATCTTTCCATTATTATGTATTAGTAGTTTTCCTAATCCTTGTTGGTTTAGGTTTTTGGATACTTTCCTTTTCTATGACTTGTAATCCTTATATAAAGGAACCCATATTATGATTAATAAAAACACAGAAACATTCAGTCTCTAAACCGTTTGTTTTACAACATGCACTAGCATACCTACTTATTAATAAGTTTTCTGAAACGAAAAGAAAATTTAGAGTTAGGAGACTTTTTGAAAAGTTTGCTAAAACTGTAATGCACTAGTATGTAAGCTATCTTAATGGGAAAGATATTATTTTTCACCAATTATATTTGTGTTTTTGGTGTTAAATTCAAATAAGAATAAGAAAGGTGAAAGTTTAAATGACCCAAACCAAACCAAAAGATAGGCTTTGCAAAATAAAAATATAGAGTTTTGAAAGATGCCAAATATCCAATCAACAAAATAGATAATCAAATATATCGTTCAACCAACATAAACCATCAAGATAAAACATCATAAAAACAAAGGAAGGCATAGCTTTATCATGATGGAGCATGAGTTTATATTTTGGTGTCACCCTTAGTAGCACCCGACCCACCCGTTTCACCAATACGAACACTATGCTTCCCATTGGCTTCTTCCTTGGAGAGACCAAGTTTTGAAGAACCACAAGTCAAGGAAGGAACTGTCTTGCCAGCCTTCTTCTTAGCGATATGGGTATTTGCTTCGACCCTCGACACCCTTGATTCTCCTACCAATCCGAGTTAGTTATCAACCTTCGAGTCTTGGTCACAACCACCACCTGTCCGGCTTTCCTGATAACAATTCCTTTTCCACCTCTTCAGACTCAACCTCTCCATCCTCCTGATCAGAAACAATACTATCGGGGCCAGTGGACATTTCGGAATCAACCTCAACGGTATGATCCTGCAAAGCTACATCCGAAGCCACTTTGGAAACGGTGCTTACTTCCAAGGGGGGCTCAACAATGTATATCAAAATTTAAATGCCTTTGCTAATCGAAATCCACAATGTATATCGAAACTCAAATATTGCAATATAAATTTTGTTATGATCTCTGCACATGGGATAAAACTTGAACCGTGTTGTAAACGTTGACCTAGTTGCCCATATAGCTACCTCATCTCTACCCCAAAATTTGGAGAACTTGGTGACCAAGTTTCACGATAAGGAGCACTGGGTATCTTTTTTTTTTTGATTGGTGAGCGACTTTTGGTTAGATTTTCATTGACCTCTTTGAAATTTTATTTATAGAGTGCTAAGATTTGTGAATTAATAAAAATCAGTAAAGAAAAGATATTCGAGAATGAGATTGGTTAGTTATAAAATAACAACCAACAGATGTGGAGTCAATAACATCCAAAATGATAAAAACTAAGAATCCACAAGTCTCTGATAAAGGTTTTGCAAAAGAAAAATCAAACTAAGGACTGGAGACAATAAGCTTGCAGATCCATCTTCATAATATTGTCATTGAGTTTCCATGTAAGAAAGCAATTAGTCAAAAATTATCAAAACAGACGAATAAAATCAAATAAACACAATACACATAGCGACCAAATCAATGGTTTGGACCACAGATATATAAACCCATGTCAACCCAACCAACAACACATAACACCTCTTCTTCAGACCAAAACACTTTTAAGTAGCCAGTCATATAGATCATCAAAGTAGTTAAACTAACACTACGTACATACACTTATATTACAATTATTATCATATATGAAACCTAGATGACATTGTTACCACAATCTGAAATGTAAATAACTCCAGTATCAATTATAAACTACATCAAACTATTCAATACTAAATCAAGAGAGTGTTTATTCTGCAAAGATTGTCACTGAACAGATTATCGTCCACTGAAAAGAAAAATAAGCGAGAGAAATACTGTTGAGTTTCGTGGCACATCTTTTCTTAGGTGGCTATCACGTAGTTGCAATGTGGCCACGCTGCCTTACATCCCTTTTTGAATCTTTCCTGAACTTGTTGGTCCCAAAGTGTCCTAAAAATGAACTTCTTATGGAAGATATTCCGACAATGGAGCTTGATAAGAAGTGCATTTTTAGGTCATTTTGGGACCAACAAGTTCAGGAAAGATTCAAAAAGGGATTTAATGCAGAGTGGCTACATTGCAACTGCGTGATAGCCACCTGACAAAAGATGTGCCACGAAACTCAACGGTATTTCTCTTGCTTATATTTCTTTTGAGTGGACGATAATCGGTTCAATGACAATATTTGGAGAATAAACACTCTCTTGCTTTAGTATTGAATAGTTTGATATAGTTTAGAATTGATACTGGAGTTATTCACATTTCAGATTTTAGTAACAATGTCATCTAGGTTTCATATATGATAATAATTGTAATATAAGTGTATGTACGCATTGTTAGTTTAACTACTTTGATGATCTATATGACTGACTGCTTAGAAATGTTTTGGTCTAAAGAAGAGGTGTTCTGTGTTGTTGGTTGGGTTGACATGGGTTTATATATTTGTGGTCCAAGCTATTGTTATGGTCGCTTTGCGTGTTGTGTTTATTTGATTTTATTCGTTTTTCTTGATAATTTTTGACTAATTGCTTTCTTACCAGGAAACCCAATGACAGTATTATGAAGATGGATCTGCAAGCTTATTGTCTCCAGTCCTTAGTTTGATTTTTCTTTTGCAAAACCTTAATTAGAGACTTGTGGATTCTTATGGTGTTATCATTTTGGATGTTATTGACTCAACATCTGTTGGTTGTTATTCAATAATTAAAAAATCTCATTCTCGAATATCTTTTCTTTACTGATTTGTTTTTGATTCACAGCTCTTAGCGCTCTATAAACAAAATTTCAAAGGTCAACGAAAATCTAACCAAAAGTCGCTCACCAATCAAAAAAGATACTCACTGTTCCATATCAACGAGTCTTGGAGGGACTGATTGTTGGCCAAATAAACACAATTTCATAATATCCAAAGTAAGGATTGGTTGAGTGGATCGCAGGTTATATAACTCAAATTACTCTATGGGCAACTTTCTCTCTCAAATAAGATGTTAAATTATATTAATTAGGGATTGAATCCACATAGAGCGTGAACACGTAATAAACTTAATGATATTAAGATTAAACTAAGCAAAAAGTTATAAGACAGTAAATAAGAGCAAACAGTTGATTGATTTGTTGTGAGAATATATGAGAAAATAGCTAAAATTAGGGTTTCAAGAAATTATGATTATATTAAATAGATGCTAAGGGTATGTGAATAACCGTCCTAAAACTCGAATACTAAAGTAAGATATCCATATTTCGATGCAAGTATGATCAGATGACTAAGTCCTATGCTCCAGCTCTCGAATGTGAACAAGGATCGAGTGTCGATAGATAGTATTGACTATGTGTCAATCGATACTTCCTTATACAAGCATTAAATGTCCTAATCGATATGTTCACTAGATTCGTAGACCAACTCTCGCATGTATCTAACAACCTAGCTCAACAAAAATAATTCAGGATATGATCATACTCTCGTAGTTGTCAACCATCCTAAAATCAAGGTTCTAGTTAGCTACTCTAGAACACAAGCAGTAAGAACAATTCTGATGAAGGAAACCTAATAATTCACTCTAGCAGTTCTATGGTTCACTAATCCATCAAAACCTTAACTAACCCTGAATCTAACAAGATGAACTACTAAGATATAATTAAGCGAAACATAGAAAACATAAAATAGATAGAGTAAGAAAATTGTAGTTCCAATACAAATCTCTGAATGAGTCTTGGATCTTCTCTCAAAATCTACTAAAAACCCCAAAATAATATGTTGTAGTGAAAAAGATAGAAAAGATTGTGTGTTGCCTAAACAATGGGCAAACACATAAATAGTAGGTCTTAGGCCGACCAAGGGTAGTCTTGTAATTATGTGGATCTTCTGGGCTTCAAGTTGGTTGCGAAATAGTCGGCCCGTCTACTCGCGTCGGTGTCAAGCAACACTAAAGGGTCTGTGTCGACCGACACTCCTTATGAATCTCGACTCCGTCTGACTTCTTGAACATCTACAAGTTTCTTCATTCTTTAGCTCCAAAATGCTTTATAATCTCCATATTACTCTAAAACATACCTAGACCTGAAAAGGCTCTAAAATAGACTCCAACATAAGAAATAGACTCTAAAAAGACTTACAACATGGGTGAAAACGGGTAAAATCAATGGTATATGAACTCCCCCAGACTTATCATTTGCTTGCCCTCAAGAAAAACATAGAATAGTCATGTGAAAGAGGTTTGAAAACAACAATGACTCACACAACTTTAAAATCACTACCTTCACCTTTGCAATGTTGCAAGCCAGATCAGATCAGTGCCAACCTCAAGGGCACTTCTATGTACTAGACCTTAGTTTAGCAACCAAACAATTCAGCCTTTTGATCAGCTGATGCCGCCTGACACACCCCTCTACTGACCTCAGTTCTGCAAATAAATGTGTAGGCTACATCTTCTGAGTATTGATCAAGGGACACATGGACTCAACTCAAACAAGTATCCGGACCAACATGTAGTCATTTCTGTTCCCTTTCCTCTATGCTCTCTCTTCTCTGAATCTTTTTTTTTCATTGAACAGTGATGCTGCTACAGTTCGTCTTGTTCATTTTATTTCTTTTTATGCTCTGCAAAGCGTAGGCGAATAATGGGGTTTTAAGAAATTTTCATAACCCTCGCTTCCAGCTTCACGTGATCATTCCATTGAAGTAGAATAATGGGGTCACTAGAAATTTTTATTGTCCCTCTAAATCGCAAGAAAGCATCTCAATCTTTTATTTTCTAAATCCCAAAGAGAGGTGAGGGGGGAACCAGGACACACATACTCTTACCTTCCAGACTTGCAAGAGAATTTCGATCCAATGTATACCAAGCCGTAAAACAAGAAGTTGAATTGATTAAGGTTGGAAGTCAGTTTTGGTTCCTTCAGGCTTTCGCAGATAGCATGGATGTTATTGGCATGTGATCCACTTTGGTGTTTCTATTTAGTATACCCTGCAGTCAATAACCTCAAAAAATGGTGGTTATAATAGTAATAAAAATTGAAAAGGTTCATCATCCCTTTCTTAACTATATAAAACTAATAAAAACACATAAAAAAGAAAACATAAAAGAAAAACATAACATCAGTAATGTTAGATAAATAGGAATTGATGTGTATTATTCCATGATTATGGTTGGAAGTCAGCTTTGGTTCCTTCAGACTTTCTCAGCTAGCTTGGATGTTATTGGCATGTGATCCACATTGATGTTTCCATTTAGTACACCAAGCAGTCAATAACCTCAAAGTATGGTGGTTAGAATCGTAATAAAAAATTAAAAGGGTTCATCGTCCCTTTCTTGACTATATAAAACTAGTAAAAACACATAAAAAAATAAAACTCAAAAGAATAACATAATATCAGTAATTTTATAGGTAGAGAAGAGAGAAAGAGGAATTGGTGTGTATTGTTCCATGAATAAGGAGTCATTTATATAGGATTACTATAGCATGGGAACAAAGTATAACTTGTAGAATAAGTAAAGCTAGGGGAATAAGTACATATAAGACTTTCCATAATGGACATCACCAAAATATTCGTAACAGTTCCCCTTGATGTCTATTATGTGCGTAAAATGTTGCCTCGTCAAAAACCTCACCAGGAAAACTCAGTGGGAAAAACAAAGGTGTAGGGAAAAAGAGTGCAGCGCGTAATGACTTTCCCTAACGTGTACGTACATCGATATCTTTGAGATGACATAGTCCGATAAGATGAACTAAATTCTTGAAGTAGCAATGGTTAGCATCTTGGTGAATAAGTCAGTCAAATTGTCACTTGAAAAAACTTGTAGTACACGAACATCGCCACTCTTCAATAGTGAATTAGTCTTGTATGATTTGATCATTTTCTTAGATTCTCTTTATCTCAAAAACTGTAGAACAGAGATAGACTTTCATATCTGAAATTGTAACGTCCTTCTTGGGTGTCTATCATTTGTATGTTCTTTGTTGCCTCGTTAAAACTTTGTTATGGAAAAATCCAATGAGATAAAAACCTTAATAAGGAAAAAGAGTACAACCACACAATCATATTTCTTCCCTTGGAAGCAATATCTTCAGGATATGCATTGCGGTTAAATATATCTCTTTTAGAAAATTGAATTTAGCAAAATAAGCTCTTTGATTTATATTATAATATTTAGGATCTTTATAGTTATGGTCCATAATTCCTTTTTGACAAAGACAACAAATTCCTGGTCTATTTGAACTTCAAGCCAACTATCTTTACATACACTTGTCTAATCATTTGTCTTGTACATACGAGTTATTCATGTTCTTATTATAAAAGTTACTATGATGACTTTCTTTTCTTTCATATGCAACCACATCTTTCAGTTACCGAAAGATTAGTAACTTTCTCAAATAACATTTGAAGTATGGTACTCATGGACCAATCATATACATCAATTTTAATATATATCCCATAAAACTAATTTGTTTTAATTTGATCGAATAACTACAGTTTCAGGAATATGATTTTGATATCACCAATCTTTCATAGATTCTATCTTTCAAGAATTACCATTTTCCAGTGGATCGCACAAATTAGGTTCTTCATTTATTGTCAGAATAATAAGGAACTTGAAAGTAGTTGCATCTATCATATGATAATATATCTCTTCACAGTTAATTTCATATTTATCTTTCTTTGGTGCAACGACTCATTTCTATCTCATTTGTTTTACACTTTTTAGTATGGAATACTGGTCCAAATACTTATCTCTTTCACAAGAGTTTGTATTGCTTCTTTTTATCTCGCCAATCATTTATTTGTGTACATTTTTCACTAGATTTAATTTTTTTCATGATCCTCTTCCTCATTCATCATATCAACTGCTATTTTGCATGCATAAATATTATTGACGTCGATTCGCTTATTGGTTCTATTTTATTTCATACATGACATAACTTTATTGATATCTCTTCATTGTCTCAGGTACCTGAATCTTTTACGTTCATGTTTAAAGTCTCTTCTAGAGATTATTCAAAAACTCTATTTCCTCGTTTTGACCATTTTTCAATATATGCTCCTTTTCATTTACGAGGATTCTTATCTTTGGAACCAATTTGTATACCATGTTGTAGGTGTGACTACCAGTTTTATATTATTTTTCTAGAACATCAATACTTATTGGACCATTTACAATTGATATTGTGACTTGATCACTCAATTTATTTGGGTCAGTAAATGTGTCTGGCAACTGTTTTACTATAAGCTGTATAACTAATTTATTATTTGGACTTCTATTTCTCATTCTATTTAGTTTGAGGATCATTGATAATTCATTTTAACTTATTTACAGCTGTTTATTTTTTCCTCCTTATGTCGGAAATACTATATAAAAAAAATTCAATGAAATTTGAATGCGAACTAAAATACTTCTTCAGAAAATATATTTGTGTTTTGTGTGTTAAATTCGAATAAAGTTATATATTCAACTTAATATGATTATTTTCTTATTATTTAAAATTAAATTTGTATTGTTCATAGTTTATCTTTCTCTTTAACAAATAAGATATATATCCTTAATTTTTTGATATTTTTTGTGTGTTAAAACTATATAAATATATAAAACCAAATTCATTGTGAGTATATATTTTATTATTTTCAGTTTCAAATTTTATACTTTCACAAAATATAAAATACTTTTTTTTTAGAATCAAAGAAAACTATAAATTAAAATTATTGTAATTGTTTTCCTTTTATTTAAACTTAAAAAATCTATTTTCAAAATTCTTCTCTGTTTTGAAACCATATTAAATACGTTTAGAAATGCAAGTTTTTCAAATCTGAAAATTTCATTAGCAGACATCTCGAATAGGCTTATCAAAATAGGCTTATCAAGTAGAGTTTACCAAGAAGTCCATTAAACTAATATTTAAACGAAAAACTAAAATTTTCTATGAAATTTGAATGCGAACTAAAATACTTCTTCAGAAAATCTTCTAAGTTATAATGCACTATCAATTTTTGAAGAAGTCTTTTATAAAAAAAATGCTCTTCGATATTTTGGACAATATTGTTCCAAACAAGTTGCACTTCACTACTTCAGCTATTGGCGAGAACATTAACCCCGCGAAACTAAAGCCACCGATAACCGAAATTATCAGGACACAAAAGCCGACAGAACAACATTATTCTCCAAAAACTAACTAATACTCTGATTAAAGAATCTAAGGCTTAGAATACCAGAGAAAAAAATCTATAACATCCAACAAGACACCGGATCCTAAGAACCACTAAACACCAATGGTTAAACATGAATAAACATATATTAATTTATGATAAGTTTATCAAATCAAAGCAAAAGTTAAATCAAAACTGAGTTTTATATTTTAATTTCTATAACCGATAAAACTGAAAACTAAAACTAAATTAACAAATTTAAATTTTAAAGTTATTATTTATATGCATGACATAGGAAACACATAGGTGATTTGGAATTTGGCAGCTTAGACAAAGTATTTTATCTTCATTAACTGCAAATTTGTATTAGTAATTACACTATTTAGTTTAATTTTTGTAATAGTTTTAAATTTACTAATAATATAATGTATTTACACAAAAATTTATTTTCTTTATGAAAATGTGGTAATATGATCGTTATTTTCTCCTGCTTATGTTTATTTATAAAATTATACATTTAAATTAGTTACCATCTACTTATCTCTTTATTTGTATTATAATTATATATATATATACTGTATTTACAAATGTATTTATATTTTTAATTGTAAAGTTACCTTTGAAATATTATATAGATTATTTGAATAATATAATTGATAATACACTATTTTGAATATCATACCCTTTAGGTATATACCAATGTTAAGTAATATCTTATTTTTCAAGTGAAGAGTATAAATAATATAGAGTTTTAAATCTGGATTTCAAATTGATATAATTAATTTTAATGTGTAGTAGTGAAGCTCATATAACAAAATAACACATTTAAATATATAAAATTTTATTTTCTGTAGAAATATATATTTGATATTAATTTATCGTAAGGTACATGATATTTGTTTATTTTTGCAGTATTAAACATGGAAATTCGTAATAATATGTGAAACATGTTACAAAATTTTAAAACTGCTTCGTAGTTGTAGTTACCTGCAAAAAAATTTAGTATATCTATTGCATAACATATCCATTTGCATTTGAGATATTTTATATCTTTAACTATTAAAAGTTTGTCAAATTTTCAATTTTCATTTTTAAATTTGTTGATTAATATTTTTGGATAGTAGATTCTCATATTGATAAATGCATATTATATTCTTCTTATCATTATTTTTGTTTTCTTTCAGACCATATTTTATTTTTAGTCTTTCTAGTAGTGTTTTTTTTGAAATTCCAACTTATTTAAATAGTCTCTTTATACTCTTTATTTTTATTCTCTTATCAACTTTGTTATCTAAATATCTTTTTTTGATAGGATTCGTTTGAGATAATGTTTACTTTATATTTTATGTTGATTTCTTCTTTAAATTTTGGCATAACCGTGGATCCTATAAATAGTATTGGTTGAATGGATTAGAAACTTTTGAGAAGTCACCATGTAGTTGCCTTTGTTGTGAAAGACCATAACTTTTGAGAAAGTCACCATGTAGTTGGCTTTGTTGTGAAGGACCATAACGTTTGAGAAGGCACCATATAGCCTCAACTTTGAAAGTTCTATGTGTTTTAGTCAATAGTCCCAACTTTGAAAATTCTATGTGTTCAAAATTCAGATAACTTTGATTCTTTGAAAGTCTTGCAATCTTTAAGATATATTTTGTCTTTATTAAGCAATTTTATGTTAATTTTAAAAAATATTAGTATACACATCAAGTTAATTCTTCTTTCTTGATTTATTTTCCTTTGTTAGTTTACTTTATTTTATACTGATTTCCATTATATTTTGAAAGAAACAATATTTTGGCAACTTTGACATTTTTTTAAAATAATAAATAAGATTTTGACATTTTATCTTTTTGGCTTTGTTACTAATATGGATGTTGTTTACTATAAATAACCCGTGCTCCTTGTTTATAAAGAGAATGAGGAGTAACAGAAGTTGCATCAAAATATATTCATAAAACCCTTCACCATACTGACGAACCAAATGGCGCTCACATCCATTGGGGAAGAGACGTACAGTGCACGGCATCCTTTGCTGCAAAAAAACAAGTTCGGCGGCGGATGCAGATCATCGTCAGAAGAGGAGGCCACTTCCAAGGCAGTGTTCCGCGTCGTCGGGATGACTTGTTCTGCTTGCGCTGGACCCGTCGAGGAGGCTATTAAGCGGCTCCGAGGGATTCATGAAGCTGTCATTGACGTGCTGAACAATCAAGCTCAAGTCCTTTTCAACCCTAACTTTGTCAACCTGGAGAAAATTTGTGAGACTATTCAAGATGCTGGATTCGAAGCATCACTGATAGAAAACGAGGCTAATGAGACGTCCATAAAAGTATGCCGGATAAGAATAAACGGAATGACATGTAGCTCATGTTCTTCGACCATAGAACGAGTTCTGCGAGTAACTAACGGTGTACAAAGAGCCCATGTTTCCCTAGCACTTGAAGAAGCCGAAGTTCATTATGATCGGAGACTAGGTGACCATGACAAACTACTGGACGAGATAGAAAGCGCTGGATTTGAAGCCCTACTTATAAGCACAGGCGAGGATTTGAGCAAGATTGATTTAAAGATTGTTGGTGAGTGTGTTGATGAATCCATCAAAACATTACTTGAAGCTCTTCCTGGAGTTCAAAGTGTGGAGTTCCATCATGGAACAGATAAGATCATATCCGTGTTGTACAAACATGATGTGACCGGGCCAAGGAGTTTCATTAGGGTCTTTGGTCGGACCAAACTCAAAGCGACAATATTCTCTGCGGGAGAGGAAGGCAGAGAGTCTCAGAGGCAAGTGGAGATTAAGAAGTACTATAAGTCGTTTATTTGGAGTCTGGTTTTTACTGTACCAGTGTTCTTGACAGCCATGGTGTTTATGTACATCCCTTGGATTAATCATTTGCTGATGTTCAAGGTCATCAATATGCTCAACACTGGAGAAATCATAAGGTGTGTTTTGGCTACTCCTGTCCAGTTTTTAATAGGTTGGAGGTTTTATTATGGCTCTTACAAAGCTTTACGCCGAGGATCTGCTAACATGGATGTCTTGATAGCTCTGGGAACAAACGCAGCTTATTTCTACTCATTGTATTCAGTGTTGAGAGCTGCATCCTCTCCTGGTTTCAAGGGAGAAGATTTCTTTGAAACTAGTTCCATGCTCATCACTTTTATCTTGCTAGGCAAGTATCTGGAGGTTATGGCTAAAGGGAAAACTTCTGATGCAATCTCAAAGCTTATGAAGTTAACACCGGATACAGCCATATTGTTGAGTTTGGACAGTGAAGGGCAAGTGACTGGTGAAGAAGAGATTGATGGTCGGTTGATACAGAAGAACGATGTTATCAAGATCCTTCCTGGTGTCAAAGTAGCTTCAGATGGTTATGTTGTATGGGGGAAAAGTCATGTGGATGAGAGTATGATGACTGGAGAGGCAAATCTAGTGGCTAAGAGAAAGGGTGATACAGTTATAGGAGGGACTTTGAATGCGAACGGAGTGTTGCACGTTAAGGTTACAAGGGTTGGTTCAGAGAGTGCACTTGCACAGATTATTCGGCTTGTTGAGTCTGCTCAGCTTGCCAAGGCTCCTGTACAAAAGTTGGCTGATACGATCTCCAAATTCTTTGTTCCCCTGGTGATCTCCTTCTCGCTCTTGACTTGGCTTGTGTGGTTCTTTGCTGGTAAGCTCCACTGGTACTCTGAATCTTGGATACCTGCTTCTATGGATAGATTTGAACTAGCTCTTCAGTTTGGGATATCAGTCATGGTTGTAGCCTGCCCCTGTGCTCTTGGGCTGGCTACTCCAACTGCTGTTATGGTTGGCACTGGGGTTGGTGCATCCCAAGGTGTGTTGATAAAGGGTGGTCAAGCCCTAGAAAGGGCTCACATGGTTAGTGCAAATTAACTTGTTAAGCTTGTAGTTGTAGACATCTCTCTTGCTTTGAAACATTTTTTCTTGAAAGAATGGCACCTAACAGTTTCAATGGCGGTGTAGGTTAACTGCATTGTCTTTGACAAGACAGGAACACTCACGATGGGGAAGCCCGTGGTTGTTAAAACAAAACTGCTGAAAAACATGACACTCGGAGAGTTCTATGAACTTGTTGCCGCAACTGAGGTAGTTTCTTGTAACCACTGAATGCACATGGCTGAGTTGCTTAAATTTATTAAATTAAATGAGTTTGCAACCTAAAATCAATTGGCCATCCCATCATGCGTCAAAAACCAATGTGCATCACTATTCTTTTGCCAGGTAAACAGTGAGCATCCTCTAGCAAAGGCCATCGTCAACCATGCCAAGAAATTCAGAGATGATGAAGAGAACCCTGCATGGCCGCAAGCACATGAGTTCTTGTCTATCACTGGAAACGGAGTAAAAGCAACCGTTAAAGGAAGAGAGGTTATGGTGGGAAACAAGAACCTTATGTCTCAGCATGGAGTTTATATTCCAGAGGATGCTGAAGAGATGCTAGCAGAAGCTGAGGAGATGGCTCAGACAGGGATTCTTGTCTCTGTGAACAGAGAACTAACAGGACTCTTGGCTGTCTCGGATCCTCTAAAACCTAGTGCTCGAGCAGCCATCTCCATTTTAAAATCCATGAATATCGCAAGCATCATGGTGACTGGTGACAACTGGGGAACTGCAAATGCCATTGCTCGTGAAGTTGGTATTGACTCTGTTATGGCAGAAGCCAAACCCAAGCAGAAAGCAGAGAAAGTGAAGGAGCTACAGGTACATAAGCTACATACTTAAATCTGAAGTTCACGTGTTTCCAACACTATGTTGGAAGATGAAACTTGAGTTTGGTCTGTTTGCTCAACATTCATGATTTGCAGGCTTCGGGTCATGTTGTGGCGATGGTGGGTGATGGAATCAATGATGCCCCTGCCCTTGTGGCGGCTGACGTAGGGATAGCAATTGGGGCAGGGACCGACATAGCCATAGAAGCTGCTGACATAGTTCTGATGAAGAGCAATCTAGAAGACGTGATAACAGCCATTGATCTTTCCAAAAAAACCTTTTCAAGAATCCGTCTCAACTACGTATGGGCTCTCGGGTATAACCTCATAGGGATACCCATTGCTGCAGGAGTGCTTTTCCCGTGGACACATCTCAGGTTGCCTCCGTGGTTTGCTGGTGCTGCAATGGCTGCTTCTTCTGTTAGTGTTGTGTGTTCTTCCCTCTTGTTAAAGAACTACAAGCGGCCAAAGATGCTCGATAATCTGGAGATCTGTGAGGTTCTAGTTGAGCGAGTTTAGAAGAGCGAAACTTAACCAACAACAGGAAAATTTTGAACCAACAAAACCGTCGGTTTAGTATTTCGCACCTTTTATAATTTTATTTACAGCATTTTAGTTATTGGTTTGTAGCTAAGAACAGGATCAGAAAATACATGTAGTAGAACATGTCAAGTTCTTGCAGTCTCTATCTTTCTCTTCATTGTATTGTTCTTCATTTTCTATTTTGGCCACAAGGTTTTGGCGTACATTTTCAGTGGAAACCACACAATTTGACAGTTTTGACAAATTAAAACATTTTGAAGTTTTGATTAAAAATAAAATTATGCAAAAAATAGATGTCAAAAAGAAGAAAAAAGATAATTTTTATTTTAAAATTAATATAAATTCAATGAGAAAACAAAAATGTGAGATTCAGATGGATAAAGAAAATTAGATTAAATTTGGTTTACAAAAACTGGTTTAAATATTTGATTCATTATTAATTTTTATATTTCATTTTAAATAGATTATGAAATTTACTAGTTTAGTTATAAATACTTCGTGGATGAATTAGGGGAATAAAAAATTAAGAAAGTAATAAACTAACTATGCAATAAAGTAATTTGGTGGTATGACAACTTTACACGAAAAGTAGACCAAAGTTTTTTTTTCCGAGTGTGACCTTCATGTCACTACTGACAATACTATACTTATTAAACATATAGGTAATCATCCTACATGCTTCGAAGTTAATCTTACACATCTAAGCTTCATAAACGACATCGTGGTATTCAAGGATGTAGATTCAGGTTCTCTGCATGGAATTTTGATGTGTTGGATGAATTTGAAACGTTTTCGGGTTTAAAAATCAATCCGAAAGTCATCCATATATATGGCAGGAAGAATTCAGTCCTTATGTGACGAAGTCCAACGTCTGGGGATCCCTATCGATACTCTCCCAGTCTGGTATATGGGACTCCCTCTCACAACAAAATCAATGACCCATGATGACAATCAACCTCTCATTGATAAGATCAGAACGCAACTTCTTTCATGGTCAATCAGAGCCCTTTTCCATGCTAGTCGGCTTCAAGTTATCAATTCAGTCATAGTTAGCAGAACAAA
This sequence comes from Brassica oleracea var. oleracea, assembly GCF_000695525.1. NCBI lineage: Eukaryota > Viridiplantae > Streptophyta > Magnoliopsida > Brassicales > Brassicaceae > Brassica > Brassica oleracea. The sequence continues at coordinate 34,804,536 of NC_027756.1, forward strand.
CTTCTGGTGCTCAGTCATCAGGCTCCCGAAGTGTTGCCTTGAAAAAATTGAGAGAACGTGCAGTGTATTTCTCTTGTATGGATCTCCAAACTCAAACAAGCAAGAGAAAGTGGCATGAAATTATGTTTGCAAGCATAAGACGGAGGGGGGACTTGGTATACGACGTATGGCTGACTACTCTCGTCTTTTTTCCCTCAGCTTAATATGGAGGTTACTTATAAACTCAGGTTCCTTTGTATTGCTTGAACTTCGGTGAATCTCTTGCGGCGTTGCTGCTTTTGGGATGTGAGTGATCAATATGCAGGCTCATGGGATTTGGCGTAATCTTTCGAAAATTTAACGGCTTGCTGCGGTCATATATAGGTGATGGTAAGAATATCCTATTTTGGTTTGACATTTGGTTAAACATTGGACATCTTATTGGTGTGTCAAGATAATCAAGCACGCGAGTAATGTGAATAAATTGATATGCAACGGTTGCAACTGAAACCTCTTATGGACAATGGAATTTAAGACGATGTCAGGACTATCACCTACGGAAAAATTATAGCCCGCATCTAATTTTTTCCACCATATGTCGAGGATGCATGAAGTGATTGTACTATGGCAACATGGAGACAATGACTACAGAGCTTGGTTTTCATCTACAAAAACTTGGGAGAAACTTCGGCAGCAAAGCAATGAAGCGAATTGAGTGATTTGGTTTGGTTTTCACATGCAATTCCTCGGTGCTCATTCATTGTATGGCTGGCTTTCCATAAGAAGCTCTCGACGGGGATCATACAAGAATTTGGGGTGAGAATCAAGATTGTCATTTATGCGGAGAGACGAATGAAACCTGTGATCACCTATTCTTTACCTGCCCATACTCATGCACCATTTGGACAGAGCTTACATGATCCCTCCTGGCAAGACCCAGATTCGAATATCACTGTCACCACGCTCTTCTCTCCTCGACATACTTCTAGTCTCAAAGTTTATAAGAACTCGAATAAAGAACTCTCTTTATTAATCTCTTAAGGAAACACTCAAAAACCATTGGTATAACTTGAGGCCCAATTTAGGAATATAACTTGCCCTCTAAGATAACTTCATGTTTATCTCCAACATTCTCCCCTTTAAACTTGAAGTTAACTATGTCTTGAACTCCAACTAATTCTCTCATCTCCTTGAACTTGATTCTCCCAAGTGCCTTAGTTAAAATGTCTGCTCTTTGCTCCACGCCTGGTACATGTTGAACCTCTACTTACTCATTCTCTACACATTCTCTTATGAAGTGATATCGCTTGTGAATGTGCTTGCTGCATCCATGAAATACAGGATTCTTTGTTAACGCTATTGCTGACTTGTTGTCGATACATATCATTACCTCCTTACACGACTTCTTGGTGATCTCTCCCATTAGCTCTTGCAACCATATTGCTTGTTTAGCAGCTTCAGTGGCAGCCATAAACTCTGCTTCACAAGATGATAATGGGACTGTCTCTTGTTTCTGCGAGCACCATGTAATGGGGCATTTGTTCAAGTAGAAAACATGCCCCGTTGTACTTCTCCCATCATCTTCATCTATGTTATGGCTGCTGTCACTAAACCCAACTAACTCCATCTTGTTTGCTCGACTGAAATTAAGGCTGTGAGAAGTAGTGCCTTTTAAGTACCTTAGTATGTGCTTCAACGCAGCCGCATGAGATTTCTTTGGTTCGTGCATGTATCGGCTCAACAGACCCACACTATACGCGAGATCAGGACGTGTGTGTAGTAGGTACCTTAGACATCCTATATTGCGTCTGAACTCCTTCTCATCCGCATTCTGTTCCTTCGACGCTTTTGATAGAACCAAACCTGCATCTATTGGTGTGTGAACTGCATTGCAATCCTCCATGTCTGCTTCTTGTAGAATCTTAGTCGCATATCTTCCTTGATTTAGTGTTATCCCGTCTTCACTCTCTATGACCTCGATTCCAAGATAATATGTTAGTAATCCCAAATCACTCATCTCAAATATTGTAGACATCTCTTTCTTGAAATCGATGATCATCACTTCACTTGATCTGGTAATGAGAAGATCGTCAACATACACGGCCACTAGGAGGAGTGCATCTCTGGTTTGTTTTCGGTACAGTGAGGGCTCCTTGGAACACTTCTTGAAGTTTAAGTCTTCAAGAACCCTATTGAGCTTTTCATTCCAAGCTCTTGGAGCTTGCCTCAATCCATATAACGCCTTCTTAAGTTTATACACTTTATCCTCACTCCTTTGATCACAAACCCCTCTGGTTGTGTTACGTACACGTCTTCCTTTAAGTCCCCGTGGAGAAAGGCAGTCTTAACATCTAAGTGGTGTACTTCCCAGCCATTACAAGCTGCAATCGATATTATGAATCTCCAGCCATTACAAGCTGCAATCGATATTATGAATCTCACGGTTTCAATGCGCGCTACTGGCGCAAAGACTTCCTCAAAGTCTATCCCATGTCTCTGAATGTAGCCCTTTGCTACAAGTCTTGACTTGTGTTTGTTTATGCTTCAATCTGAATTACGCTTGATTTTGAAGATCCACTTTAGACCTATTGGTTTAACTCCTTCGGGTAGATCCACCAACTCCCACGTTTTGTTCTTGATAATAGAAGATATTTCATCCTCACATGCTTCCTTCCCCACCTTCTCTTCTATTGCATCTTTAAAATCCCAAGGCTCTTCGTTCATGAGTAATAGTAGCCTCTCTCCTTCGGCTTCTGCTAGACATATGTAATCGCTCAAGTAGCCTGGTGGTTTAGATACCCTTGTTGATCTCCGTTGTTTTGAATCCTCGGTGATGATGTCTTCTTCAGAAGAGAGTTCCTCGACATCGCTATTTATGGCGTTATTAACGCTGTCCGGATCCTCTGTTTCTTCTTTATTGCCATCATCACTTATACCTTGATTCCCAAAGGTTCCGAAGCTGATCTTAAATCTTCCTGGTTCCTTGACTTCTTCACGTGAGTTGTTCCACTTCCATGTCTTGTGCTCATCGAACACAACGTCCCTGCTTACTATTATTTTTCTGCTGGTTGGGTCGAGCATTCTATAAGCTTTGGAGCCTGGTTCTGTCCCAATATGCACTAGAGTTCTTGATCTGTCGTCCAGCTTTCTTAGGTGAGGTGCATCAACTTTTGCATACCCAATACACCTGAATACTCTAAGGTGCTTTATACTCGGCTTCTTCTTCTTAAAGGCTTCGTAGGGAGTCTGTGAATCCAACGTCCGTGTTCCAACCCGGTTGATAAGATAAGTAGCATGTCGTATGGCTTCTCCCCAAAGATAATTAGGAATATTCATATGCTTTAGAATACTCCTTGTCATCTCCATCAAAGTTCTATTACGTCTCTCCACAATTCCGTTCTGCTGCGGTATATACGGAGCAATTAGATGTCTTTGAATTCCAGACACTTCAAAGAATCTTTGAAACTCAATGGACGTGAATTCATCACCTCTGTCGGTCCTTAGTGTCTTAATGCTTGTTTTTGCTTCTTGTTCAACCATTGTCTTGAAGATTTTGAACTTATCGAATGCATCTCCTTTATTTTTCAGTAGAATGGTCCACATATAACGTGAATGATCATCCACAAGTACAAATATGTATCTGTTTCCTGCTGCAGTGGCTGGTGTAATGGGACCGCATAGGTCTCCGTGGATGAGTTCCAGTGGCTCTGCTGCTCGATAGCTTGTTGCTTGTGGAAAGACCTGTCTCATTTGCTTGCCTCGCAAGCATGATTCACATGTTTCTCTTTCTACTTCTATTTTAGGTATACCATGGACTAGCTCCTTTCGTATCATTAGCTTCATTGAATCGACTCCAATGTGACCCAACCTTGCATGCCATCTCGCTGAATCACTCTGCACTTCTAGTTTTAAGCACTTTGCATCGCCTATCTCCATAAGTACTTTGTAGAGACGATTCCTTGACCTGTTAGCTTTTACGATCAAGTTACCATCCATGTCATGAAGTGTAAGGTAGTCTTCTCTTATCCTTACATCGCACCCAGCCTCTGTAGCTTGACCAAGACTAATGATGTTGCTTCTTAGGTTTGGTAGGAAATATATATCAGACAGGAGTTTTTGTTCGCCGGCTTGGGTGATGAACATGGTGGAACCCTTCCCTCTGATATCGATTCTTGAATCATCACCGAACCTTACCTTTCCTGTAACGGTTTCGTCCATGCTCTTGAAGTAGCTTTTGTTTCCTGTCATATGATTGCTAGCACCGTTGTCCAGGTACCAAATCTTATCTCCATCCATGCTTGATTCAAACTCCTTAGGTCTCACGCTTCTTTCATTAAGATAGACCACTTCATGCATCATCAATTTATCAGCCTCTTGTGTGTCATCTTCTTTACCTTCTTGTGCCTCGGAGAGCTTAAGCAATCTGTCTGGACATGTTGCAGCGAAGTGTCCTATCTCATCACACCTGAAACAGGTTACTCTGGATGCATCTCTGCTTAAGCAATCTGTCTGGACATGTTGCAGCGAAGTGTCCTATCTTATCACACCTGAAACAGGTTACTCTGCTGTCCCAATACGAGCGACCTCGTCCTCTCCCTCTATAGTAGCCACGACCTCCTCGACCTTTTCCTCTATAGCCATTATAATACTCTTGGTTTGGTTGAGACTCCATGTTAGTGTACATTAATTTGCTTTGTTGATTGTCTTGATGTTCTTCTTCTTCATCGTATATCCGTTCTTCATAGGTTTTTAAGCGACCTATGATATCTTCAAAGCTAGTCGTCTTGAGATCGAGGATTTGTTCAAGTGATGCGACTATGTGGATATACTTTTTTATGGGTAAGCTCGATAAGAATTTCTTTACGAGTTTAGATTCTTACATGTTTTCTCCTAATGCCGCTGATTTTGTCGATATTGGTGACAATTTACCAGTAAAGTCATCAATGCTCTCGTTGTCCTTCATCTTAAGACGATCAAACTCAGCCATAAGAGTTTGTAGTCTCGCTTCTCGCACTCTGTCTGCACCTTAAGTGTCGAGCTTTAATTGCATCCCAAACTTTCTTTGCAGTCTCCAACTCACCTACTTGTAGAATTAGGGCTTCCGGGATCGATTGAAATAGAAGCGCCGTTGCCATGTCGTTCTTGTCTGATGCATCCGATTCAATCTCCACAATCTCCCATACTTTATGGACTTTGAATAGAATTTTCATTCTCATAGCCCACACCGTATAGTTTGTTGCGTTTAGCATTGGACACTTGATCGACGATGGACCTCCTCCTTCTTTTGCCTTCGCTACCACGATATCTCCCATGATTGAATCGTGAAAGTAATGGCTCTGATACCAAATCTAGTCTCAAAGGTTATAAGAACTCGAATAAAGAACTCTCTTTATTAATCTCTTAAGGAAACACTCAAAAACCTTTATCTCAATCTCTTAAGCTCTCAAAGGTATGCAACACTCTTGCAACTCTTTATATAGAGATTATATTTCCTAAACTCATTAGGAAACTATCATAATCCTAAACTCATTAGAATTGGTATAACTTGAGGCCCAAGTTGACTTCATGTTTATCTCCAACAATACTGCCATTGACATGTGTCTTCTTCACTTTATTTTTCAAGCAATGTTCTATAGTGTATGGCGCGAACGAAACGGTAAGAAGCACAATAACACCTATCGTATGGTCCCAAAACTCATTTGATAAAACTATATGTAACAGAGTGTCTTCTTTGCGTCTTAAGAACATGTTTCTCTATAGCATCATGATGGTTTGGTGGTTGGGGAGAACTATATTTAGAAAGGCTAAGGAGCAAATTCTTTTGTTTTCAAGTTTTTGTAATCATCTCTCGCATTGTAAATTTTTTTTGTTGATAAATAAATGTAATATTTCAACAAAGAAAAAGGTTCATATATATTAATACAAAGAAATAGAAGCTGCCTAAGATCTTAGCAACAAGTTAAGGATAAAAAAAATGTTTATAACTTATCTGCCTATTTTTAATTATAATGTTTTCTTTGATAAAAAAATACAATATCTATTTAAATCCAATCCATTTTAACCCAATTCATTAAACTTATTGATCCCTTAGTCTATTAATTTCCAAAATATTTTATTTATTATGATACATGGTTGGATTTAAATCTTATCCATGTTAAGACTTTTACATACACTAGAGCTTATCTCGCAGCTACGCGCGGTTTATCTATTCTAAACTGTAAAAAAATTTAAAAAACCTCTAATGTAAGATTTTATTGGAAAACATTATTTTTATTTATATTTATTGAAAACTACACTTTTACATTCATGCAAATTGACTAAATTGAATATTTAAAACTATAATAATATATTTTCTTATAATTATTTTAATATTTCAAATAAAACTAAATAAAAATTATGTTCTTTATTTTCTTTTAAAAGATAAAGCATGAAGCATTCCTAAACTTTAAACTTACCGAATAAAAATAATAAAAATTTGAAAGGCTAGCAAAGAAAAACAATAAAAATCGTATTGTTGAAAAAACTCAAAATCGAGGTTCTTCATAATCTAAATTAGAGTATAACAAAATGAAGTTAGAATCCCGCCGGGACCAAAATTGGATATGTTTACATAAATTTTTGACTTAAGATAGAAGGCTAGATAGATTATATGCATGAGGTAATGCTTGCAAGGTGTGTACATTCTATATGTATATAGATTGTACAAAAATGGACTTTAATACGTTTTAAAATTTATTAATTTTTCATTTGAAATTATTAACATGTATCTATTTTAGAATAATTATAATTTACATAAATGGTTCTGGGAAATATTTGAATTTTGTTAGAAATTACTAATCCACAAATAAATGTTTAAATTGTTGAATGAAATAGAAAATGCATGAAAGTACAACTAATAACTATATAAGTTGATGACACAAATTAAAAACCCTTGACATTTTCTATACAGATACAATGTTGAGGATTTGCAAATTTATATGCGGTTATTTTTAGAAATAAATTTTGGATGCACATACAATATTATTTTAAATTTTCAAGCTGATACTTAATTAATGTATCGTTTGTTAGATCTTAATTTGTACCGCAAATAATTCATGTATGTATATTTTAATACATTGTTGTGAAAATATAATTTGGAACACATGATAGTAAAGTTGCCCAAAACATCATTACTTCGGTAAAATGTCTTTCACCATAAAAAAAATCAAATTTACACAGAAAACCACTTATCAAAGAAAATCTATTTTCTAGTTGATTTACTCGGCGAGAAATATGTTAGTTTGTTTATTATTCTGTCATGCTATAAGAAAAATTGGCCACCGGATACAACTGCTAAAACCTATAATTAACTTTCATAAGAAAAATATGGCTAGTATTAGTTCCAAAAATATATATATATATGAGTAGATGTAATAAACTATAATGGTCGACAAACCAGTTCCCTCCATTAAGCATGCATAAACTTGTGGACTCTCTAGCGAAAAAGTAAACACAGAACTTTGTGGACGATCCTACACAAGGTTTGTGCTCAATCCAACGTAAGGGCAATCTGTTACCAGCTATCGCGCCTATTAGCCGTCAGATAAATAGTTCGCCTTTTACGTGCGCATCACAACGCTTGATTAAGCTCTTTATTTTTCATCCAGAAGAAAAGAAAGAACACAAAATCAAATTAAAATATCTGTGGTGGAAGCATTTAGTTAACTTTAACTCACTTTTATGTTCACGACATGAATTTTTTTTACCTGTACTCACGTCCCCTGCTCTATCCCTCCTTTGAGTCTTCCATCATCTTCAGGAAAGAAAAACGAACAAACTAACAAAAAGAATGTCGTTCCAGTGGAGGAATGAGACTCTGGGAGAGGATTCATGATAGATAGCTTTTGATACTGAAAGATTAAAGATGATGCTTCGACATACACTTGCATGTATAAGAAAGAGATTTTGGTCACATATCACTCTGCTCTAGCTCATTCTGGTACTCAAATTAAAGTATCAGGAAAATCCAACTACAACACCAAATCCCACTGGTTTCCTCCTTTCAGGGGGAATATTTCAGGCAACACTGGGACTGGACTTTGTAAAAAAAAATAGTCAATGGAGCCGGTAAGAGACTCCCAAAATGAACAAAATTTAAACTATGAAATATCCATTACCCAAAAGAGCTTATGACCTCGAGAAAGTCTTTTCTCTAATCAGAAGCTACAAAGATTGTAAAATAAAAATATAACATTATAAAAAAAAGTTAATCAACTGATCAAGATAGGAACTGTAACAGTCACATTGTCGAAGCAAATACCCTCTGGTGTACCAGAAAGAAGGGGTGTTACAGAGCCTCCGCAGCTGGTGTCCGAGAATAAATGCACCTGATGGAGTACCACAGTTTTGATACTAACCAACTTTTAATATGTATAGATAGGACTGTAGAAGTACTTCAGGTGCCCTTTACCTATCAGAACAAAGCTTTAAAAGTCACTAAGGCAGCAATGGTGTGGCCACTAATCGACATATGGGTCACTGAAGTACAAATATACATATATATGGATATTTTGAAAGAAACAATGCAACACAAAAAGGGAATTGAATATTTACCGGTGTATAACAACATACTATTTAAACGTGGATTTGAATTAACCTCCCCTGCCAGTCCAAATCAGCATTGTTAATAATGGGTTTAGAGAAACAGATTATTTTTGCAACAATCAACACAGCATAAACATATATTGTTGACAAACAATTTAACCATGATTGTTAGAGAGACCTAGTGGTTAAAATCAAAACTGTCAATCTTCATAGCAGATGTTTGAAGTTTTGTATCAATTGACCAAGCTGATGATTGTTAGGGTGACCTCAAGGCTATCAATCACCTGGCTTAAGATCGTGGTTGATGCGTATTTAACGCATGTAAGAATTGCTTTGAAAGGCTTGAAGCACCAATTTCTGATATCATCTTCAACAGAAATTAGTTTTGTCAACCCTTCATAAGCTGGTAAAAATTCCATTCCTGATCACATAAGAATGACATACACAGATTCAGTTCCATGAATTAGTTTCAGAAAAAAATCAAAATTTAAGCAAGAAGAAATATAACATGTACTCAAAGACAAAGTACAGCTCGCCAACATTATCAAAAGTCCATCACTAACCTCTTTGATTAACTTGTACATATAAGTTCAAAGCCAGCTCATAAGCCACAAATTAAGGGACCAGATGCTAAAGATATCAAAAATAATAATAAAAGCAATTTGTGTTACCCGTCGGTCGTCTTTTTGGTGAAGCAAAGTGGCTTTATTTTATGTATGTTAATCACTTTTGAAAAATTTATATAGCAACAATCTTCTAGTAGTGCGTTGCAAGGACTGGAAGCAAACTCTCTATATATACAAAAGAAAGATATTGATCAACTGAAGATAAAAAATGTAGTTTCATCATTGGCATGTATCACATTCTTACCTCTAAAACAGACATCACCAAGGCTGCATCAAATGGCTTTTCACGGATCCATAGAAACTTCTGATGAAGAAATTGACACAATCCACGCGGCCTCTCTTTATGGTTCTTACTATTGTTTCTTTCCCTTTGGTAACAAAAGGCTTCCCTTCAATCCACGGATGGTCATTAGATTAAATCCACCCTATATTTGAATTGACCGTTACAGATTTCAACAAATGGGAAATTTGAAAGGAGTTAAATTGAAAAATATATAATCATTGTTAGATAATATTACGCAATCAGAGTAATTAAACATCAGGAGAGAAGATTACCTGAAAAAGTTTGAATCTTTATCGTAAGTTTCAGCCGAAGATGAAAAATCCATGAAAAGAGCTCAGGTAGAAAATTTGGCGCGGAATGAGGCATCAGAGAAACACGAACGAAAATCATGTTTCGTGAAGTGAGAGTGAGAGTTTTATGGGCTCAATCGGGTTGGGGGATGTTATTAAGATGGATGGAACGTGGAACGATTTGACTTCCTTATAGTTATATTATCTGGGTAAGTTTTGAGCATGATTAAAGGATTAATAGAATGAAGATGGAGGAATGAAATGCCCGTAGGTTAGGTTAGATTGGCTGATTTTAAGTGATTTTGGCACGGCATATTTTCATGTTGTGATTTGCTGATTTTTATGCCCAGGCTCAGAAATTGAGGATTAACAACTTTTAGCAGGGGTGGGCAAAAAACTCAAACCGAACCGATCCAAACCAAACCAACCGAAGTTAAACCGATCCAAACCAAACAGTGCTCTTTACATAACCCAATTGGTTCATGTTTTACTCAACCCGAATGTTTTGGTTTGGTTTGGGTTCAAACCGAACCGAACCAAACCAAACCAAACCAAACTAATAATCCAATATATTTTTATCTGTATATATATATATATCTATATGTTAACATATTGTAAATTTTAGTTAAAGTTTTGTTTTCCATTTTTTCTTAACTTCCATATATTTAAAAAATCCAAATATGATTCAAATAATCCTAATACCTAAATATTGTACTGAAAACAAAACCTAAAAACTATAAGCATCTAAATCGTAGCTATCTCGTTTCCTTCATCTTCTCCAATTTTCATTCTCTAAATTATGTAACAAAGTTATTATAGGACCAATAAAAACAAAAAGATAGATGCAAATAGTCTTTTAGTTAATAGGTTTTGGAATGCTTACAAGTCTTTGTTACGCTAATTAGATTACAAATAGTCTGCTATTTGCTTATTATGTATTTCTTCCTTCGACGTGTTAAGATTTTTGTCATCGAGCTTTAAATTGTTTTTTGTTTCATAGATTTTTAAAGAAAACCAAATTAAATCTAAACCAAACCGAACTAAATCGAACCAAACTAAATCCAAACCGAACCCAAACCAAAGCTACTTTGGTTTTAACTGGGTTGAGTTTTATAAAATCCAAATTAACCAAACCAAACCAAACCGAATCCAAACTGAACCCGAAACTAAGCGGATATGCTCAACCCTGACTTTTAGTGTGGTAGGACTATTAAACAAAAGGCTGTAAAAGCTAATGAGGCCTATTAAGCAATATCGCTAGGCCCATTTGAGAATCTGTATTTTCGTTTTCGTTTGTGGAAGTTGAGACTGAACAACATTCTGAAATTTCGCAGAGAGAGAGAGAGATCCATCGGTTGAGATGTTCCTTCGGTCAATCGGACGGCCATTATTGGCTAAAGTGAAGCAGACGACGGGAATCGTCGGGCTTGACGTTGTATCGAACGCGAGGGCGGTGCTGATCGATCTCTATACCAAAACCTTGAAGGAGATCCAAGCGGTGCCGGAGGATGAAGGATACCGAAAAGCTGTCGAATCGTTTACGCGCCACCGTCTCAATGTCTGCAAGGAAGAGGAAGACTGGGAGGCAATCGAGAAGCGTCTTGGTTGCGGCCAAGTGGAAGAGCTCATCGAAGAGGCACAAGATGAGCTCACACTCATTGGGAAAATGATCGGTTCGTGTGCTCTTCCCATTATCATGCGATCTCATTGGCTAATATAGAATCTGAATCTAGAGGCTTTGTGGTTCGTTAGGTAGAAAAAAAAAAATATGAACACAGAGAGTATTGCAAAAAGTCGAGCTTTTTGTATTGTTTGCTTTAGTGTCAGTGTCACACATAAACTTGGTCATGTTCTCAATACTTATATTAGTGTTCTTATGAAGTGTAGCCATCTTTTGTAGAAGTAGCTATCGTCACATTCTTGTTTTGTAATATGCCACCGAATAGACTTGAATTTAGGGACCCTAAGCGTCTGGCTTTGCCCATTTTACAACACTTTCTTCACCATGTAGTCAGTTAATTTTTTTTTTTGTTTGTTTGCAGAATGGGACCCTTGGGGTGTTCCAGATGACTACGAGTGTGAGGTAATTGAGAATGATGCACCGATCCCAAAGCACGTTCCTCAGCACCGACCTGGTCCTCTTCCTGAGGATTTCTACAGAACCCTTGAAGGTCTAATTTCAGAGTCCAAAACAAAAATCCCGGCTGCTAGCTCCACCGATCCCCTGTTGAAGGAGTAACTTCCAGTTTTCACATTGTTTGTGTTCTTGTTGCTTTGTTTGGCTACTGTTGCTTTGTCATCCTCTGCATAAATTGCGTACTAATTTTGAAAACTATAACAATACCTTAAAATGTCTTATCATTTTTCTAAAAAAACTATGATAATACAAATGATGCTTCTTCCCCTTTGCAAGAACATTTACCATTCTTGAAGACATGTACTTGATTCCCATCTCTTAAAGTTATATTCTTATCGGCTAACCGGGTGATGAGAGACACAAAGTCATGGCAGTCCTTACACAGGATTTTGTTCTTAACAACATGAACTGGAGTTTGTGCTGATGTGTACACAAGACCAAACACAGCAGCTTGCTTTGCGCTGTGATAGCTTGCGCTTTCATTACCTCGGTATGTAAAGCCTGACCTTTCGATCTCACTCTTTATCCATTCTATCTCTGCGTAAATCCCCTTCCCCTTCGTTTTCTCAACTGTACTAACATCCTCACTGGAAAATCTGTGAACTTTTCCTTGAACCTCCACAGAGCTCTTCCCTAGCTTCTTACTCAAACCTTTCTGGCTCATCAAACTTCGAGTCTTTTGGGCCAACTCTGGTTTCCCAGATTCTTCGTATAAGTCTGCCAAAAGAATGTAGAAGGCTGGATCAGATGGTGCAACTGCTAAGCCTTTGTTAGCCATATCTTCTCCAAAAGATAAATTCCCGTGGTATCTACAAGCTCTCAACAGTGTTTTGAAGATCAGAGCATTTGGTCTCAACGGCATCGTCTCTAGAACTCCTGTTGCTTCCTCGAGTCTCCCCGCGCGACCTAAGATATCAACTAGATGAACATAGTGCTCTACCTGTGGCTTAATATTATGAATCTTTTCCATTGATTGAAAATACTCGAGACCCATCTCGGTCAATCTTCCGTTACTACAAGCAGAGAGCAATATCAGGAATGTTACTGAATCAGGCTCGGTTCCTTTCATCCTCATCTCCTCAAAGGCAGATAGAGCTGGAGAAATACAACCGTTTGATGCCAAACCTGAGACCAACCCGTTCCAGGAAACAACATCAGGCGTAGCTATTTCTTGAAAAACTCTCTTTGCATCTTCCAAGCTACCACATTTAGCGTACATGTCAATCAAACTATTCGAAACCCAAACCGAGCTAGAATACCCTGATTTAACGGAGTAGCAATGAAGATGTTTCCCCGTTTCAAGAGCTCCCAGGTTGGCTGAAGCTGAGATAAACCCTGGTAAGCTGAACTGATCCGGTCTGATTCCATCACCATGCATATGGTTGATGACACTTAGTGCCATTTCATGCTTGGCCAACTCGTTAAACCTCGTAACCAAGCTCGTGTACGTAATAGTATCTCTCTTGTCCATTGACTTAGCCACGTTCCAGGCATCAGCTACCTTATCCGAGCTGGCGTATGCATCGACGAGTGAATTCCCTACGATGATTTCACCATCTACGTGTCGTCGTTGTAGATATCCATGAATCTCTAGTACTCTCCTTACTGATTTCAGTTTGGTGCAGGCTCGGAGAACACCAGATAGAGTGACAACATTGGGCTCTATTCCAAGTCTTACCATCTCCATCAACACTCCAAAGCAATCTTGTTCAAACCCGTGATCAACAAGACCTAAGAGTAACGTTGTCCAAGAGACGACGTTTGGTGAGATCATTGCTCTGAAAACTCTCAAAGCTTCTACTTCTGATGCCGAGCATTTCATATACATATCTAAAAGTGCATTTCCGACGTCAGTGTTGTCCTCCAATCCGACCTTAATCGTCAGTGAATGAATCTGCTTCCCTAAATCCAACGACTGGACAGAGGAGCATAAGCTCAACATTGCAGTGTACGTGAAATTATCCGGTTGCAAACCCGAACCTCGCATCTGAAGAAACGTACCAACAGCTTCCTTGGCTCTCAAGTTTCTTGCAAACCCTGATACCACAGACGTCCAAAGAAACACATCCTGTTCTCCAATCGAATTCAACACCCTTACAGAATCATCCATTTCAGCAAACCTCGAGTAGAACTCAACAAGAGATGTCTTCAATACCACGTTCAGCAGAACTCCATGAACGATTACGCTGCTGTGAATCACTTTACCAAACTCCAAACCGAGAAAAGAAGAGGCACCTAAAAGCTTAACGAAGGTGAACTCGTTAGGAGGAACACCAGCTTCAATCATCTCAGAGTAACACTCCAACGCCTCTTTCCATTTACGAGCTTCAACTAAAGAAGATATCATCATGGTCCACGAGATGGTATCAGCACCGTTCTTACAAGAACTAAACAGTTCACGAGCTTCCTCAAGTTTCCCACACTTTGAATACATATCAGTCAAGCCGCTTCCTATAACCGAATTTCCCAAAAACCCAGTCTTTATAACAGAACCATGAACTTTAGCTCCGTAGTTAAGGTCTCTTAAACCAGCACAAGATCTTAACACTGATGAAAACGTGAACTCGTTCGGAACTGTTCCCGAAGCCAACATTTCTTCGAACAATGAAAGCGCGGACGCAAGCTCTTGGCTTTTGGTATAAGAAGAGATCATAACAGTCCAGGCAAAAACGGTTCTCTGCGGCATTTCATCGAACAGTTTACGGGCGTTCAATATTCCATCTGTTTTCAAGTAAAGACTCAGAAGATTGTTGCATAAGTTGAGATTATCTAGAAGACTCAGCTTGATTACGGGGCAGTGGATGTGTGAACCGATGCGAGATGTAGTCGATTCGCAAAAGGAGAGAATCCGAATGCATGATTGCTGAAGATGATTACTCAGTACTTTGCTCGTCATTTTCTCATGGAGACACTCTGATGGTCACGTCATCGCTGTTGAATAATTTGGTTGGAGCTTGGAGAAAGACAGAACCCAAGTACTCTCATATACGCAATATGGACATTAGAACATGTATAAATACCGTGCAATGCTTGTCTGAAATAAAATATAAATCTAAGTGCTTGCTGTTAGGCATGGGAATTTAAATCAAAGTCCGCGGACCTTTGACCAGCCACGGGGCGGGTGCGGGTCGAGCGTTTTGAAAAAATCAAGTCGCGGGTGCGGGTGCGAGTTAAGACTATTTTTTGCCGGGCGGGTGCGGGTTGGTGGATTTTGATTTGCGGATACCCGCCAACCTGCAAAATAAAATAAAAAATAAAAAAAATCATTTTTTTTTGAAAAATTCGTTTTTTTTTAGAAAAATAATTAATTTTTTAAAAAAATAATTAAACTTTTAAAAATAATATAAAAAATTACTTATAAATATATTATTTTGTAGAAAAACTAATTAAATAATTATTTTTTTAATTAAAAATATAACCCGCGGGTCCCGCGGGTTACCCGCAAAATAAAGCGGGGCGGGTGCGGGTATTAGTTTATTTCTTTGCGGGTTGAACGGGTCGAAATTTTAACTAAAAAAAAAAGAAACGATCCGCGGGTTGGCGGGTCGTGCGGGGCGGGTTGACCCGCGAACCCAGGCCTACTTGCTGGCATCTGTTTGAAATCCTCCAGGATAGATAGAATAAAGTTGCACAAACACAAAGATTATAAGAACTTCACTTCTTATTAGATTTAGAAACTCTCTCAAAACTAAACTTTTCAATGTGTTTCTCTTGATGGAACATCTCTCCATAAGAACTCTTTGTATAGGAAGAAGCTACATCTTTTCCTAAGAGCAAAGCTACATCTTTTCCTAATAATAATATGGAAACATTCCTAAGCTCGATATGTTTTCCTTTTTCCTTAACCCATCAAACTTCACTTTAATGAGTTAACTTGCTCCTCAAGTTAATTGGAATTATCCAACATTCTCCCCCTTAATTCCAACTTGAATCTTAGGTATGTTGATCTTCTGAACTCCGATGAACTTGCGCATTGCTTCGAACTTGATCCTTGCCAATGGCTTAGTGAGTATGTCTGCCTTCTGCTCCACTCCAGGTACGTGCTTCACTTCGATAAAGTCGAACTCCAAACATTCTCGAATGAAATGGTACTTCGAGAGTATGTGTTTGTTTCTACCGTGAAACACCGGGTTCTTGGTGAGGGCTATCGCTGACTTGTTGTCAATCTTCAACACGACCTTCTTGTCTTCTTTGTTCATGATCCCGACCATCATCTCCTTTAACCATATTGCTTGTTTTGCAG
>NC_027756.1:34820822-34821918 GCF_000695525.1 Brassica oleracea var. oleracea
CTCGTGTGCATCGGAACATGAGTATAGTTACATGACTCCATCTTCGTCTTGACAAGTATACCTTGCGCGTATCCTTCTTGTTTGATGTGAATGCCATCAGCTCCTTGCGTTACTTCTATACCAAGATAGTATGTAAGCTTCCCGAGGTCTGACATCTCAAATCTTCTTGACATATCATCTTTGAATTGCTTGATAACGTTGAGTGAAGTCCCTGTTACAAACAAGTCATCAACGTATATAGCTATGATCAGAAGCTCCCCCTTCTGTTTCGTTTGATATACCGTAGGTTCCTTGGTGCACTTCGTGAACTCCATCTCCTTGAGAACACGATCGAGTTTGATGTTCCAAGCTCTCGGAGCTTGACACAAACCGTATTGTGCTTTGCTAAGTTTGTACACATGATCCTCCTTTCCTTTCTCCACAAAGCCTTCTGGTTGAGTAACGTATACATCCTCATTTAAGTCTCCATTCAGGAACGCAGTTTTCACATCTAAGTGATGGATCTCCCATCCATTAGTTGCTGCTAACGCCAAGAGTAGTCGTATGGTTTCTATCCGAGCAACTGGTGCAAGTACTTCGTCGAAGTCTATGCCTTGTTGTTGCACATAACCTTTAACTAGCCTTGCTTTGCATTTGATCACAGTTCCATCTGCATTCCTCTTGATCTTATAGATCCACTTCAAACCTATCGGTTTCACACCTGCCGGCTTCTTGACGAGCTTCCAGGTTTTGTTTTTGTTTATAGATTCGATCTCTGCCTTCATTGCATTGATCCAAGCTTGTATTACTGCAGCTTCGATGTAACTTTCTGGTTCACCATCGATGGTGAGCAAGAGTCTGCCACTTTCAACTTCAGCGAGTAGGATGTAATCATCGAACCGCTTTGGTTTTCTGATGTTACGACCATATCTTGATGTTACATGCGGGTCTTGGTTTGCATCGTTGTTCTCTACTACTTGCTCTTGTTCATCTGCGTCTACAGCTTCTTCTTCTTCATTATTGTTTTGCTCTTCGTGGTGTTGGTGATCTTGATGCTCATCACCATCTCCTTCTTCTGTAACATCAATATGAGGAAGCTTGAATGATCCTGGTTCTT
>NC_027756.1:34824117-34835540 GCF_000695525.1 Brassica oleracea var. oleracea
GGCTGCTCTCGATGCTAAGCCTGAAAGTTTTCCTGCGTAGTCATCCACCGTGTCTGTGTCTGTCATCTTCAGTTTGTCGAACTCAGACATCAAAGTTTGTAACCTTGCTTCTCTCACGCGATCAGCACCTAGGTTACGGGATTTGATAGCTTCCCAAATCTTCTTCGATGTATCATGTTCTCCAATCTGAAGTATTAGCGCCTCCGGGACTGATTGAAAGATTAGAGCAATCGCCATATTGTTCTTCTTTGCATCGTTTCTCCCTGGATAAATTGTATCCCAAACTTCGTATAAACGAAGCATCACTTTCATTCGCATCGACCATACGGTGTAGTTGGTCGATGTTAGCATCGGACATCGTATGTCCTTCTTCATCTCAAGACATTTATCACGTGTTTGAGAATCGTCTTCCATGTTTTGATCGAAGTTACAACTCCTCTCGTAAACGACCTTCGAAACCTGGAGCTCTGATACCAATTAAAATTGCACAAACACAAAGATTATAAGAACTTCTCTTCTTATTAGATTTAGAAACTCTCTCAAAACTAAACCTTTCAATGTGTTTCTCTTGATGGAACATCTCTCCATGAGAACTCTTTATATAGGAAGAAGCTACATCTTTTCCTAATAATAATATATGGAAACATTCCTAAGCTCGATATGTTTTCCTTTTTCCTTTTTCCTTAACCCATCAAACTTCACTTTAATGAGTTAACTTGCTACTCAAGTTAATTGTAATTATCCAACAACATGGAATGCTTGTTTTGTTGTTTTGATGAGAGACCGACCACCAGCAAAGAAATTGTTTTCCAGAATTTTACACAATTCAGTTCACTCACTAGTGGGCCCACGGGTGAAGTTGAAGATACATTCTAGGCCCGGCAAAAAAATCGGATTTGCCAACACTTAAATGATACGGCCATTTAATCAGTTAAGCTCTAACCATGTTTGGAATCACGTTTTTCTTTTGTTTCTGCTAGAAATTTTGAAATTTTATAGGATAAAATAGCCTATTTCAACTTGAGAAATTTCTTTTCATACCTCATGCCAAATTTGAACATATATTAATTTTTTTCTCAAATAAAATAAAAGAATGATCAAACTTTACATGAAACTCACTTTAGTTGAAAGGATGTTTATCCTACCAAATTATATGCCTTGCTTAGGTTTAGTCAATGTTCCAAAACTTGAGATAATGGGTGTAATCCAAAAAAATGATTCATAAGTAGTTGTTAATAGAGGTGAAGTTACCAAATTCTAAGAGTAAGTATCAAATTATGCCTAATTGCACTGTTTATAACATGTATTATCTATAATTATTTTCATAAAAACTATGGCATAACTACTAAAATTGATGATATGGTTTATGGCTAAATATGACATATACATTACATTTACTGTTGATTTATATTTTTGGTAAACTTTTTAAAATATGGTAATAACTCATACATCATCATTAAAATAAATGTATTCAAATATAACATTACAAATTACAAAATAATTATTAAAATTTTCAAATTTTCAAATATACTTTTTAATCTTAATATCATTAGTTTCTTTTATATATCTACAAATTTTATAAATACTGTTTAGTTTTAATTTTTGATAATTATATAGTTTTTATATCAAATATTTTGATTAATTTTATAAAATTTGATTTAATATATTTAACCAAAAGAAATAGATAAAAAGTCTATCTACGATTATAATTTTAAGTATATATATATTCTTAAATATGATTTAAAATGAACAAAATTATTATTTTTCTTAATTTTATGTTTAATTAAAAGGCTTATTTGTGAAATAACCAAAAAATGGAAAATTTAGTTTTGTAGTAAAATGGTAGAGAGAGATAGGAAGAGAAAGAATGAGACATAGTGGAATTCTGGTTATTTAGTGAAATATAGTTTTTTTTGTGTCACATGACCTAAATTCCCTTAATTAAATCAAGTTTATAGGAAAAAAATAATAAAATCTAGAATATTAATAAGTTTAACTTTCATTATGAAGGATGTTTCATCGCAGGGAGAGAAATGCCAAACAATCAAACATCAACTTTATTCGTAAAGTTTAACTTTCATTATGAAGTATGATTCATATCTAACTGCTATCTCCGAGGTTTCCTTGAACATTATTCCATTTCGATGATTTTATAGATACCTTCGTTGTATTAACGATCTAATTTTATTTTCATCATTGTGAGTTGGTGGACAGCTTTTCAACATGACAGAAGTAACAGTGTAACACTAACCGTCAGTATCTTATTATGTGACAAAAAAAAATTAGAAAAAAAATTAAAAAATTTGATAACCAACATAGAAATTAATATACATTAACAAATGAATGGCATGGATATAAATTGATATGGAAAGTTTCATTTTTAAATGTAATTCTACATTTTTTATTCAATCAAAATTTTATTTCTTTAATAATTTAGTACAACTTTTTAAAACTCAAGTAGTCTCGTATTTTATTATTATGTTAGTTTATGATTAGATGAGTAAGATATTATCTTAATCACAAACAGTCACATGCAATGCATTCAAAATCCCATGATAAGCATGGATATCTCGAGTAATGTAAAAGAACCTCAACTCAAACTGACATCCTCGTTAATTAAATACAATTATCGATCATATATGTATATGTCTTAATACAGATAATTTATAATTGAATATGTGATCATCAGTGCATTGTGCATATACATAACAGACAGTTTGAAATTTTCGTGGGACAAAAAGACTTAAAAACGTTATTAAGCTAACTTGGTCGGAGTCATGGGACCCATAATAGCATCTAAAGAAAATCTAAGAAGAGGGGACAGCCAAATCTTCTTTTGCCAAGTCTTATGAAACTAAACTAAACAAAACTCAACAAGACTTAAAGAAGTTCGTTATTGTTCTTTTTTTTTTAACAGACTTAAAGAAGTTCGTTATTGTTCTATGTAGTAGAAAACGGTGTGTCCCTTCTAAGGTGCAATGTATTCTTCCTCTTGTGTGGCCCTTAAACATGTCCACGTGTATGGCTCTCCGGGGTCGAATTCTCCTTGCTTCGTTGTGAGGTGGAATGTCCTCGACATGATATTTATTTACATTATTAATTTATGTACAAATTGACATGTTAGTGATGATTATTGTTTTAGATGAAGAAAACGAAAATGGAAGTGCTGATATTTTTGTTTTTAAATTTCGAGCGAATCTTGTATTATGATTCTTGCACATATTGTTATGAAGCTGATCCATTGCATGCGTTGAGTTGTTTTATGCTATTATTACTTTGAAAGCATCTCAATGCACATAAAATCGTGTTTACCTAATTAATTTTTAGTTAAATTTTGGTCATCTTAGTTAATCTTTCTATGTACGGGACAATCAAAGCAGACAATATTCGAACACTGAAAGACATGTTGCAAATATATACTAGCTAGTTTGAGACCACTATTTAATGACAATGCTTAATTTATTGGTTGAATTCATGCACAATATTAAATACCAAGATAGCATAAGAATGTTGCCAGAAAAAACTTGCATAATTGAGTTGACGAACTAAGCTGATAATTTCGCAACCACGTGGAAGCCCTTGGGCCATATTAGACTACGAAACAGAAGTCTGAATAAGTAGTTACTGATTGGTTCTTTGTCTCTTTATCTCATATGGTTGACCAATAGTTACGTGATCTTATTGATTTGTCGATATGTAAGCAATTAATTATAGACAATCCAAAAATCAACTAAAATTTGGATTAAACATCCCTAGCAGAATATTATAAAAAAAAATTATCAGTGTTTTCTGCTTTAAATGCCCTGAATCTTGGTATATACGGTGTTTCTGCATCTCTGTTGGGAAAACAGCCAATTAGTATTTCAACTCTAAACATATGCTGAAAGCCCTTTTACAAAAAAAAAAAAAAAAAAAAACTCTAAACATATGCGATGATTAGTATCTGAAATAAAAGGTGCATGTGTGAACACATATTTCAACTCATTTGTTTTTTTACAAGATTTCCATAGTCAAACTACTATTGTGGTCAATAATTTCAATACAACATGACATTATTTGAACTGTTAACATGACTTGAATTGCTAAGTCAGCTGTCATATTAATTGAGTTGTCTAGACTTGCAAAGTCATATTCCATGTTAAACATCACATTATTCAAACTAAAAACAATTTCTTTAGAAAGACAAAAATATAATCATCGCTATTGTAAGGTTTGACTAGCATTGTATTTATTAATAGTGTTTTTCCTGAAACACTATATTTATTAATATTTATCGGTCACATTTTAGTTGCTTCAATATGCAGCTAAAAACACATGAGAGATCAAATATGTTTAAAGACACACTCTTTAGCTCAAATATGTTTAAAGATGGACTCTGGGAAACTGACTCGAGTTCGAACCAGCTACATATAACACTTTAACATATGTGGCCATAAGGATACGAAGGTATACTTTGGACTCATCTCAATAATCAGAGAAAGGATCCATAAGTGAATTATACTTCTCTTTGAAAATTAGTCTGAAACATTATATAGATCTGAAATACTTCCAGATTAATCAAAAAAAAAACAATTCATAATTAATCTTCACTTTTGAGACATAAATCTCAGCCAGCACAATAGATTCATGAAAAAGGTGAAAGATGAAGTAAACTTAGGACACCATTGGTACAAATGAGTCAAAAGAAATTAACAACTATAAACAAATGGAAGGCAAGAGAAGAAACTGAATAATTTTGATGGGATTTTTATTTACAAATAAGACTATGTACATTGGTTAAATATTTTCGACTCACTATTCTTCACTTTTATCATTTCACATCATCATCTTTCACCTCCACATAATCATTCATAATACATCTAATTTTTATATATTTACAATATTTTTAAAAGAATCAAACACTTTATTCATCTATTGTTATTTTATATTTATAAATATTTAAATTTTATGATTATAAATTTTTAGACTTTATCTTACAAACAATTATCTAAATGTATAAACAAAGAATATTAGAAAATAAAATAAAATTAATATATAAGTGTTTGCGTGCGTGTGTGTCCAAATCCAAAAACCAAGTCTCTATTTATAAAACACAAAATAATAAATTTTGATATAAATTAAATATTACAAGATAATAGGCTTAAAATAATAAGGGTTAATGAAAAATATATACAATCACAAGAACCATTAATATGGTGACATATTGTAAATATAGACTCATTTTTGAAGTTTCAACTAGTTGAAAAGATTCAACTACAAATAATCCACGTAACTTTCACAATTTTTTCAACATCCTTATTGTAAGCATTCAACATTTTAATAAATTATTCAACACATTTATTGTACATAGTCTAAATAAATTAAAATTAAAATAACTAAATGAATTTTTTTGTATATAAATATGAACTCAAGAAAATAGTTCTACTAAATAAGATGAAAGGTGGAAGACAAAAAAAAAAGTATTGGTAAACTATACCAATTATCTTACCCATTATTATCTCATTGATCAGTGTTGGAGATGGTTTGTATCCTTCAACAAGGCTCGTCAAGTAACTAAGCTCGGTCCATTTTTATTTAAGAGACGGTCTAAAGTTACGCTGACTCGGAAGAAATGAAATAGTTGGTCAGTAATAATAGAACTTTAGATTTTAAAAGGTTTAAACATTATTTTGGTTTGATTTTTATCGGTATGGTAACTAGTTTTAAAACCAATTTCATTTACTTCAATTTTTGAAATTGATAAAAATGTCTTTTTAGGTTCTCTATTAAAAACTTTAAGTATAGTCATTTCACTATATAACACTACATATGTAGATATAATTTAAATTTCATAACATTGTTTTTTATATATAGTGAATATAGAATTAAATGAGAAGCAATATGTGGCATCGTCACTCAGTTTCAGCGAAAATGAGTTTGTTGTCGTCAATTTAACATAACCATTAAAATTAAAAATTATATTAATGTTTCACATATAATATGTGGATCATCCGATTAAGAGTATTCCAATGTAAAATTTAACTTTTTTCCAAAATAGAGTAATTTCATTACGAAGTTGAAATTTATTCCAATTCCGCTTTATTTTAGGATGAAAAGTAGAGTAATGAATAAAAACTAAAAGCATTACTCTATTTTTGGAGTAAATCTATTGTTTATTTTATTTTCAAATGGGATTAGAATGTTTTTTACTCTAAACTGTATTTTAAAATCAAAATATGAAGTTGGAGATGATCTAATATCTTTAATTTATACATAGACAACCGTTATGTTATTAAAAGTCACAAATAAGTTTTTTTTTAATAACAGATGATTAACTAAACCAGGCAAGTAGGCTACCAGATCGCGGATCAAACTGACTCAAAATATGTAGCATTGGATCTACTTCGGTTATAGACTCCTCCAATCCATACTAAAAATGCACTGAATCCATATGTCAATATTTGATTGCTTTGATAAAGTGAGAAAGAAACAGTAACTATCTCAAGGAAAACGGATTGCGAGCTTGTAATATACAGAGTCTTCTCATTGTATTGAATTGTCTTTTCTGCAACAAAAATCAATTGATTTTTATGGTCAGTCTATCAAAGAGATACTTTCTTTTTTGACAACAAACAGAGAATTAACTCAAAAGATGGTCTGAAAAAAATCCGGAAATCCTGCACTATTCACTTGATACTTTTTCCGATAACCACCGAGAGAACTGTAGATGTAGAGAACCCAAAAAATAGTGTTCAAAAAAAAAAAGAGAAACCAAAAAAAAAAGTTACAAATAGAGAAGTACCCAAGTAGGTCAAATCATTTGAGTGGTTATCATCTCTGCGTACACTTTAGTCTCAACAGTTTAGTGTCCGAATGGAGGAGCGGGACACGTGCAGTTCTCCTGCACATGCAGTTCTCTCGCATTGTATTTACCATTCACTTTTTTATGTTTGTAAAAGCAGTTTAAGCAGTTCAATATTTTTTTGTCTTTTTATGAAAAAAGCACAGATCTCATGCAGATCTCACCCGTCAACATTTGGTAGTGTTGATCTGCTTTTTTTTTGTTTGGTCAATAAATAACTTTGTTACAACACATAACTTAAAAAATATATTTATCTAATTTTATGAATATAATATTTTTATTTTATTTTATTTACAACTTTAACAATACAAAATTATTATTCTCTACTTATTATTTTTTGTCATATAATTTTTAATTTTTTTAAATAAGAAAATAAAAGAAGTATAAGTATCTTATAAAACATTTACAAGTATTTCGGACGATACTATAACATCTAAGATATTTGTTTAGATATCTAGGTGTCATTTTTATTGTTTTAATATATGATATATAGTTTTTAAATGATTTTGTCATTCATAAGTTATAATAAATTATTTGATCGGTTTGATCTGGTTCTCTCCTGCATAATCTGCTTGATCTGCACTTGTCGTGCTTGATCTGCACTTGTCCTGCTTGATCTGTATGATCTGCTTGATCTGTTCCGCTTGAACTGCTTTTAACATTCGAAACCTTAAAGTCGGCTACTTCTTAGGTCAACAGTTTACACCATCTCTCTCCTCTTTTATTTCGGAAAAGATATACATGTATTGACGTAAGCTGTGATTGGTTAAGAAGTAGCGCAGTACAGAGTAAATGGATGGAAAAAAAAAAGATTTAATGATTTTTGTTTTGCGCTGAGTTCCACTCACATTTTCTAGAGATAAATAACAGTGTAAAAGACAAAGGAAGATGTCACTGACAAGCGTAAATCAGAGTAAATATTATTCATCTCTTTATATCTTGATTGGTGACATTTAAGTAAAAATGAGTGTAAAATTTTCCACTCTGGTAGTATTTGTTAGCGCTAGTTATACTTTACAATCGCACCCGTAATGTATTGACGTTAACATACGTTAGAATCAATTTTAAATGTATTGACGTTAACGTAAGAAATGTTTGACATGTTTCTCAAGTTAACATGGTCCATACACTATTCAGTTACCTTGTAACTTGAAATATTTGATAAAATAAAGCAAACATAAAACCCCAAAAATGGAAGTAAAGTAACGAGGCAGGAAATAAAAATATGTAAATATACGTGGAGATGGAGGAGGACACGATGGTCAGGGCTTTGTAGCTAACGCCACACCGAAGTGGAAAAATTGCAGAAATTTATGAAACGCGCAAGGATGTTGTTTTAATGATCGGTTTCACCACATGCATCTCTCTACAGTTCCAAATGAAAAAAAAATGTCATCTCCTCTTTCTTTCCTTTCTTTTTTGAAACAAACTTATTACTTTTATCACCACCCTTCTTTCTTAAAAAAAAATAGATATTCATTAATCAAAATAAAAAGTCACACAAGTTGTTTAAGTTTTAAAAAGCGAAAAAACATTACGCTACAAGAAAACACCCGCTTTACGACTACATATATCATCGTTAATTCGTCGTACATGGACGACGATATACGAATCGTCGTAAAACATCTGTCGTAAAAGACAAATCGTCGTAAATTCATCGAAAAATGTAGGTAACACGTTTTGTTGTAAAATAATCCTTAACCAACAAGGAAATAACACAGCGGGAATATACGAGTATTCGTATATGTACCCACTCCTCCCCTTTTTGAAAGGGGAGGATAGCTGAACTCGTCCTTCGACGAGCTGCCTACGTACCCCTTTTGGGGATCAAGCCATCTTGTAATTCTACTGTTTGTGCGAGTGTGTTTACTCGGCTATCGCGTTTGCGTAGATCGCCTTAGTTGCAGGACCGACGTCTTCTACCAGGTTTTTTTCCTCCGGCTGGGTTGAAGTGCTGGGCTCCGAAACTGGTTGTTTCTTGCCCGTTGTTTAAGTCGACGATTCTGGACCGTCTTTTTCCGAAGCATTTTCAGTTAGTGCCTGAGTTAGCTTCGCCAGTTTGGGTTTCAGCATTGCGGTGGTAGTGATTTGCCTTAGCTTGTGTTCAGCCAGGAAGCAACGTCCAGATCGCGGCAATTCCGTTATTAGTCGGGAATTTGATGCTTAAGTGATAAGTCGAAGGGAATGCCTTCAAGGCGTTAAGCCAAGGCGTGCCCGTGATGATGTTGTAAATGGTCGGGTGGTCGATGACCGCGAAGTCGACAATCTTCGTGACTTCTTTCACAGCAACGGGCAATTTAATCGACCCGGGAGTCATTGACATTGTGCCCTCGAAACTGGTTAGCGGCTTGGGCGATGGTACGACTTCTCCTAGCTCGACGTTCATCCTCTTGACAGTATCGCGGAAGATGACATTGACTGCGCTTCCCGTGTCGATGAGAACCCTTGCGACCTCAAGATCTCTTATCACGAGATCGATCACGATCGGATCGTAGTGGGGGTAAGTTTTGATGGCACAGATGGTATCGCTGCAGTATTGCGATCCTTCGATGATCATATTGACTCTGCGGCGACTATTTTCATTGCCCTTCTCGTCATGCCTCCTCCCACGCTTTTCTCCCGATTGGTTCCCTTGGAGAGAGTTCTCCATTTGAGGGGCCTTATCGTTTATTGGAGGGTGGTCTGGATCGCGGACGAGATCTTTTATGCTACACACTTCGGCGAGTTCTCCAACGAGCAACTTCGCGGCCAATCTAGCGCCGAGAACTTTGCAGTTTACGGTCGAGTGGCTGCAGACCTGGTGAAAGTCGCAGAAGGCGTTCTCATCGTAATTCGGATTTTGGCTCCATGTATTTCCCGTCGTCCGGCCTTGCTCTGATCCGGAGTTGATGGCATATTTATGCGCTCCTTGGGTCTCTTCTTCCCCGTGATGGACGTTTTTGTCGTTCCGAGAGTTTTTCCTTTTAGACTTCTGATCTGACCCAGGATCCTTTGACGATGTCTTCGTCAGCTTCATCTTTTGCAACAAGACTTTCGTCTCTCTTCGATGATTATGTATTTCGTGGATTTATGGAGCACGTTTTAGATCATACGCGGCTTATCCAAAGTTATCCACTTCCTGAACTTCGACTTGTACCAGAGCATTTTTCGGAGGGCGTACTGCTACTTTGTCGCTTATTTTGATGACTCTAGCCATGATGGTCTCGAACAATTTTATGAAGTCGCGGAGAGATTCGTCCTCTCACTGGAACATGCTCCAGAGATCGACATCAGAGATTTCTCCATATATGAACATAGAGTACTGCTTGAGAAACACCGAGGCGAGTTGGCGAAAACTTCTGATTGATTTTCACCTCAGGCGAGAGAACCACTCAAGTGCTGCCCCTCGAAGGTTTTCGACGAAGAGGCGACATTCACCAGCATCTCTTTCGCTTTCTCTAAACTTGGTTATCCCCATCAAGATCTGGAAAGCCTGTATATGTGCCCTTGGATCGGTTGTACCGTCGTAAGGTGTTACCTTGATCTTTCAAGGATCTGAAACCCTAGTTCTGGTGATGCGAGTACTGAAGGGCGTTTATCAAGATTCCTCGAGCAGCAGATCGATCTCGGGTGCGGTGCTAGTAGCTTTATGGATCAGAGATTTCACTGCTCTAACTTCTGCAACTGTTTTCATGAGATGATCACGAAGATCGCGAATCTCGGACTTCTCGCTAGCAGATTTTTGACCTTGTTGACGTTTGCCGCGAGTGTTCCGAGTTTGCTCATCGGCCAGTTCTTCATGGTCATCCCAAAAGATACCTTCCTTTTCTTCGGTCATTGGGTTATCGAACTGGGAATCGTTTTGAGCTTCACGGCTCCTTGTACGACGCAGATGCACGTCTGCATTTTCATCCGTAAGTACAGATTAACTGCTAGAATCCACATCGACGCGCCCGATTTCTCCTTCCTCCTTGTCTTCCACGATAGGGGGAAGATCTCCCGGACTTTTCCGTGTTGGAGCAGGAGTGATTTCGTCAGGGTTTTGCCTAGATGTTTTCCCCTACGCGTTGCCGGACCGGTCCGAATGAGTTGCAAAATCGAGTCTTCTTCCGCGGACTCGGGTTGTTCCGTTCCGCTGTTAGGTTATCGACCTGTTTAGAGGGAGAACTCATGACCTTGTCTCGTTCTGCTGACTTCTTTTCGAAAGTCGAGAACATCTTCTAGACCTCCTCGAACGCTGCGGCGTTAACGTTAACTGTGGGAACCGAAATTCGCACTGTCGATTTCCATTTAAATTAGGAAACTAGGAATACCCTAATTTCCCAGAGGTCCCGAAGATATGTTAATACCACACGCTAAGCAATCAGAACACGAGATATCAACGACAAGGTGCAAAAATCGTAAAAAGAGAGCAAAATAAATCTTATTCCGAATCCATGTTTTAGCGTTAAAACAAAGTATAAGCCTGGACTCGAGAGCTGTCGGCGAGATTCCTAGTTCTAGCAACCCTAAGACGGCTAAACCTAATTGAGTCGCAGCTCGAAATAACAAAAACGGAAATATGCCTAAATCGCTCTAAGTGCTAAGTTTGCTCCAAAAAATG
>NC_027756.1:34836467-34836774 GCF_000695525.1 Brassica oleracea var. oleracea
TCCCGGTCATGAACCGTCGCCCGGTCGAGGAAGGTGCACCAAGTGGGAGTACTAGCAAATTCCTCGAGATCATGCGGTCGTTCTATCAGATTTCGGATGCGGTGGAGTTCCGGGTTCCTTGTCAAGGAGAGCGCGCTAGCAGTCCCCCGGAGGGGTACTTTACTTGTTACGAAGCATTCGTAGTGCGCTGTCGCTTGTGGTTCCCGATTCCCGAAATTATCATCCGTGTGTTGGATCGTTTCGAGGTGGCGTTAAACCAAATGAATCCCCTTGGCATCCAGCACCTCATTGGAGTCCTGATCCTGAG
>NC_027756.1:34836846-34837250 GCF_000695525.1 Brassica oleracea var. oleracea
GAAGCGCTTCTTAGGTTACAGATCGTCAAGGATACAGACAAGTATAGGCTGGTCCCTCGGAACTTCATGTCAATGGTTAAAGGGTGTACTTCCAACTTCAACTCGTGGAAGAAATTTTTCTTCTTCGTTCGTATAGACGCTGCGTCTGTTGAAAAGAGTTGTATCCCATTGTTCCGGAGGTTGCCGAACGATCGTCCCTTCATCAATCCTCTTGCTCCGTTCCCTGAGGATATTATCGCGGTGAGGGATCTTCTCAGGAACGGTCCTTTTTTCTTGTCTTCTTTTACGCCGAGGAGAGTTCGAAAAATGTTGAGGCTTGTGCATCCTAGTCCTGCTTTGGGCGGGGAAACATGGAGTGACTCCGAGCCCGATGACCAAGGTCCCGACGCTGCTCCCACGGTTGC
>NC_027756.1:34837395-34838266 GCF_000695525.1 Brassica oleracea var. oleracea
CTTCGATGATTTCTTTGCTGGTCTTCCCTCGGGCTTCGATGCTCCTCCGGCTACGAACAAGTCGGGGAGGTTGAAAGTTCGTCGCGGAAGGATCTCGTATCATCAACTGGGTATAGGCTTTAAGAATTTTGACGATCGTTTCAAGTATATATTTTCTTTTTGCTTATAACGTGTTAATCGGTTTTGCAGGGCTTGAACTTGCATGGATCGGCCAATGAGGTGAGTCATAGAGAAGCCATGATCTATCGCTTTAAAGCGGAGAAAGCGGAAAAGGATCTTGCTCGCATGCGAGACGAGATGTTGGCGCGAGATGCGCAACTCGCTCGTGATCATGCGAGGGCTGTTCGTAAGGCGGAACGGAAGGGCAAGAGGGAGATTGTCTAGGTGATTAAGACTCGCGCCTCTCAATTCCAGGTCGAGTACAGGAACCTCAAGGATGCTTTCACCTCGCTAGGCGATTTCCGTGAGTGTCGCGGTTCAGTCGGGAGCCTTAGGAAGACGCGGGTGGACGATTACGTTTTCGAGAAGGAGATGGAGTTAATGAAGGGTGGCATGAAGGATCATGCTCGCGCTGAGGCGCTCATTCCTCCGATCGCCTGGAGGATTCAAGGATTTTGGGATCCCATCCCGGTTTCTCCTAATACCGTAGAGACCACGACTGAGTTTCCCGGTGATTGCGGGTAGGTGGATCGTCCCGCGGATGCGTTTGGAGCTTCGTTGTCCGAGAACTTTTACTTTGAACCTTGAGAGGTGAAGTGAAAATCTGGAGGGAGGAGGTTGTTTATTTATCCTGCGTTTGTTGCCGAGTATGGCTTTTATTTGTCTTTTTCTGCCGAGTGTGGGTTTGATTTCCCACCGCTTTATGCGTCTT
>NC_027756.1:34838414-34839569 GCF_000695525.1 Brassica oleracea var. oleracea
CTTTATATATGCTGAGCGTTTTATTTCGAATTGTTTCAAGTAAATTTGAAGTAAATTTGAGTTGTCGTCTCATATTTAATTCCGTTGGGACGTTCAATCTGTCGGTTCGTTCGTGACCTTTCGTAAAAATTTCTTATTCTTAAAACTTTCGAGAACGTTGAGATGTGAACGGAGAGACGTGGTTTAGGATCTCGTATCGTTCAGATATCATGTCTTGAGATGTCTGAGACCAATGCGATGGGTTTAGGGCAAGACCTGGGTTTACTCTCGATTTTAAGGTTTGTGCGGTGACTAGCCAGCTATCGATTTTCCTTGCGATTTCTACCTGATTCGTACCGATTTAAAGTCCGCGATATGTTCTCGGCTTATATGACTTGTATGGTATGACTCGAGCATGTTTCCAGAGACAATTTTTAAGTCAACTGGAAGTGCTAGACCAAAATTTCGGATTTTTTTTGTACCGCGCTTTCGTCCTTGTGTTGGACGTTCGAAGATCAAAAGAGTGATCAAGTTGCGTTTGTTTAAGACGGCTGACGCGTTCGTCGGGGCCAATCGACGAACGGGGTGTAAAGTTTTTGTGGTCATGGTCGGACAATTTGTTCGCATCGTCTCGAAATTTAACTTGGCGACGTCGAGAAATATTTCGAAGACTACACGAAATATTTTCGGTGCGGAAGAAAGATTATTTTCCGATTTTGGGCAGGATGAGACCGCTGACAAGAGTCCTAACGTTTGTAGATTTTCTAGGCTTGTCCTGTGACTTTTACGTTTAACTGAAGCGTAAGCGTTTGAATTAAAAAGGAGCAATGCATTTTGTAAAGAGATATTTTTTTTTTAAATCTCTAAAAACTCGATTACAATAACGCGTCTTTTCCTATATGAAAGTATACGGGTATACGCACCCACTCCCCCCCGAGGGGGATAGCTGAACTCGTCTTTCGACGAGCTGCCTACGTACCTCTTTCGAGGATCAAGCCATCTCGTAGTTCTGTTTTATGCCGCGAGCGTTTTTACTCGGCGTTTGTCGCCGTGCTAACCGCCCTGATCGTGATGACCGTGGCCGGGTCAGCGTTCTCTTCTGGATGTTCGGTTGAGTTGCAGCGTCGGCTTCGGACTCATGTTGAGTTTCGACGTCCGAAGCGTTTGCGTCAGCAG
>NC_027756.1:34839662-34840498 GCF_000695525.1 Brassica oleracea var. oleracea
AGTCGCGACTGTTTCTGACATCCCCAGATAGTTGCGACTCCGTTAGGGGTCGGGAATTTGACACCTAGGTGGTATGTCGATGGAACGGCTTGCATGGCGGTGATCCATGGGGTTCCCATGATCACGTTGTAGATGGCAGGATGATCGACCACCGCGAATTCGACGATTTTCGTGATCTCCTTGGCCATGACTGGCAGCTGGATTGACCCGATGGTCATCGATACTTCTCCTGAAAAACCCGTGAGCGGTTTCGGCGTTGGAGTTACTTCTCCGAGTTCGATGCTCACCCGATGGAGAGTGTCGCGGAAGATTACATTGACCGTGCTTCCCGTGTCAATGAATACTCTTCCGACTTCTAGATCTCATATGACGAGATCTATGACGAGCGGATCGAAGTGAGGTTGGTCGATCCCGCCAACTTCCTCCTTCGTGAAGGTGATTGAGACATTTTGACCATCTCGGGTAGGAGACCAAGTAGGCCAGTTTGCGCTCGACTCCGCTTTCCGCTAGTAAGCCTTGATGGCCGAAACCGTGTCGTTGCAGAGTTGCGATCCTCCAATGATCATGTTGACTCTGCAACGATTGTTATCGTTCCCCTTGTCGTCCGGCCTTTTGCCGTGTTTATCCCCGGATTAGTTTCTTTAAGGAGATTTCTCCGCGGGTGGATTTTTGTCCGTCTTCGGGGGGCGAACGGTCTCGAGGATGAGATCTTTCACGCTGGTCACTTCCGAGAGCTCTCCAGCTAGTAGTTTCGCGGCCAGCCTTGCTCCCAAGACTTTGCAGTTAGTCGTGGAGTGTCCTCGGGACTGGTGGAACTCGCAGAAGGTGTTTTCATC
>NC_027756.1:34840550-34841164 GCF_000695525.1 Brassica oleracea var. oleracea
TCTTCCCCCTCGTGATGGACATACTTGTCGTTACGAGAGTTCTTCTTCTTCGTTTTTGGATCTACATCTTTCGAGGATGGTCTTGCCGACTTATGTTTTTACGATAAGACTTTCATTTCTTCCTCGATTATGATGTAGTCCGTCGCCTTGTGGAGGGCGTCCTGGATCGTCCGCTGTTTGTCGAGGGTTATCCATTTTCTGAATTTCGACTTGTACCAGAGCGTCTTTCTGAGCGCATCAATGGCCACCTTGTCGCTTATCCCGCTGACCCTGGACATTACCAGCTTGAATCAGCTGATGAACTCGCTGAGGGGTTAGTCTTCCCTCTGGGACAGACTCCATAGATCGACATCGGAAGTTTCTCTATCTATGAACATAGAGTATTGCTTGAAAAATTCCGATGCGAGTTGTCGGAAACTCCCGATAGAGTTTCGCTTAAGGCGTGCGAACCATTCGAGGGCTTCTCCTTCCAGATTCTCGACGAACAAGTGGCAGTAGCCGGCGTCTTTTTCGCCATACTTCAGTCTCGCTCTTCCCATCGTGATGTGGAAAGCCTGAAGGTGCGCCTTCGGATCGGTCGTACCATCATACTTCGGTACTTTGATTTTTCCCGG
>NC_027756.1:34841173-34861195 GCF_000695525.1 Brassica oleracea var. oleracea
GGATACCCTCATATCTGAGATGCGAGTGGTGAAGGGGGTCTTCCGAGCCCCTTCCAGCAGCCTGTCGATCTCGGGTGTAGCGCTGGTAGCGTGATGGATTTGGATTTCACGGCTTTTACTTCTGCCGCAGTCTTGGTGATATAGTCGCGAAGATCGCGGATATCTGACGTCTCGCCAGCAGATTTCCAAGCCTGTCGGCGTTAACTGCGAGTGAGCTCGGTTTGCTTTTCAGCCAGCTCTTCTTGTTTGTTCCAATAGAGGACTTCCTCGTTTTCCGTAATCGGTTTGTCGAACGGAGAGCTTTCCCGAGCAGATCGGCTTCTGGTCCTTCTTGGATGTCTGTCGACGTCCTCATCGGTATCGTTGGAGACACCGCTAAGATCCAGGTCGACGTGCTCGACTTCGTTTTCCTCCGAATCTTTTGCGGGAGGCGGAGGACTTTCAGGGTTCCCCTTTTCGACGGGAGATTTTTCGCTAGGGTTTTGACCCAAAGGTTGTTCCCGCACGGCTCCAGGCCTATCAAGTGGGGTAGCGAAGTAGAGTTTTTTCCCGCGGATTGCTCTGGTCCTTGCCGTTAAGGTTTCAACCTGTTTGGTCCCCCCCCTCCTTCTAGCGCCAAACTGTGGGAACCGAAATTTGCACTGTCGATTTCCGTTTAAATTAGGAAACTAGGAAAACCCTAATTTCCCAAAGGTCCCGGAGATCTGTTAATACCACACGCTAAGCAATCAGAACACGAGCGGAACAAACGCTCGGTCGCTACGTAGCGACCGAGCTTGGCTCGAGCTCGGTCGCTACGTAGCGACCGGACAGCGTGCATGTGCGGTAGTTGCGTAATTACCGAGCTTGGTTCGTCCGTGTTCTGATCGTCATACTCGGACCTATCCGTAGCTGGTCTGGGTATGTTTCTGATGGCTTATGTTTGATCTAAATAGAATTCAAACGAAGCTTTATCTCGGGAACATACGTTGCGACGTTTTCTTGACCGTGCATGATTTGTTGCGGAAAGACATACTTGTATTCTGCGGGGATTTGGACGTTAACTTCGTTGTAACCGTTTTCGATCCCAGCATTAACCACAGTAACGTTTTGCTGCTGGAGTATTTTCAACGTTGTCGTCGGCAGTGTTGCCGTCACGAGTTTGTTGGTTATTGAGATTGTTGGCTGACATGTTTGATCGAGCGTTGGTGACTGAGAGTTAGATTGATCTGTACCTCCCTCTCATTCTTGCGCCAAACTGTGGGAACCAAAATTCGCAAATCGTTGATTTAGGAAAGATAGGAAACCCTAAATTTCCCAGAGGTCCCGGATATCTGCTAAACCACACGCTAAGCAATCAGAAAACGAAAAACAGACTAAGTATGAAATTGATAAAACGAAAAGAGAGCAAAGAAGGTCTTATTCCAAATTTGCGAATTAGCGTTTACAATAGGTAAGCCCTCGGCCGTAAGAGCTGTTAAAGAGATCCTATTTCTAACCACCTAATACCTGAAAACCTAGTTGAGTCGCAGCTCGATAACAAAAACAGAAAATTGCCTAAATTGCTCTAAGTGCTTAGTTTTGGTCTGGGTAGAAAAATTGTGTCATATTGCATCTTCGACCTCGACATCCTTATATACTCTTCTAGAGGCGGTTTGCTCTTTCCCTTTCTGCCCTCGGTCGAGTTTATCACTTCGCGGAAATATTTCATTTTTCTTCGATCTTTGTATTTATCTTCGGAAACTTCACACTTATCCTCCGAACTTAACATTTATCTTCTCCTGCATAATAAAAGATAAACCGTCATAACGATTGGGCTTGATTTCGTATAAGATCGTAAGTGGCCTCTTAGCCGCGTTATGGGCCTTTCGTGGCGTTTTCCGACTCGGGCCGTTTTCCAGTTTTGGCGAGAAAAATTAATTTTCGGGTTTGCAAAAAATAAAATATTTTGATTTTGGCGGGAAACATATTTTTGGTTTTGGGAGGAAAATATAATTTCTCGGATTTGGCGGAAGAACGTAAATTTCTGATTTTGGCGGAAAAACCTAATTTTTGATTATTTTTTGTGGGAAAACGTAATTTTCCGGAAAAATATAATTTATCGTTTTGATGGATAACATATTTTTATATATATTTTTGACACGAAAAAAAAGTATTTTGTCATTTTGAAGAGAAAAAAAAATTTCAAAATTTTAGAGAGTAAAATATCTTAAATAATAATTGAAGAATAATTATAAATACTATTGGGTGTCCATGGGCATGCCCATTTGGACATGGTATCTATTGACATTTGTTTGGACTATTGTCTAATATGGACCACCCATTATTACCCAAAACAGAAATGGTCGAATTGGTCAAGTCCAATAGGGCTCTGGACGGACCATTTGACAGCTCTATACGACCCCACTGTCAATAGAGGTGTTCGGTATATTAAGTTTGTAGTTGTGGATATAATTGCTACACGGAGGTACAACAAATTTGAACCCTGCATATTGGCATCTCAAGCAGACCAAGTTTGTTTTATTCTATATCCGAGGATCAAACAATCTAGAATATCTTGGTTAGCCGCTTTAAAAGTTACACTTCGGGCCGAGTATTGAGTGATGAACAACCGCCTTTACAGGAAGATGCCGTAAGTGAAGTGGGAGTACCTGAACAAGCTACATATGAAGTCTTACTTGTTGATCGGCAAAACCCGGGATATGAAGATCTTCCAGACGATATAGCGGACGAAGCCAACAAAGATGAATTTGAAGAAAGTGATGTCCCGGATGATGGTTCATTTGACGAGTGAATTTATTGTTTATGTTACAACTTAATTTGTGTTTCATTTTATTGTTAAACTCATTGTATTACATTATCTTCTTCTTTAATATCTTGCCCAAGTATGAACTTAATGTTAAAAAAAAATTACTTTAAAACAAGTTATGAAACTTTGTAGTTTGGGGTTTAGAAGTGTATAACTTATGATGTTTGGAGTTTGGGGTTTTTGGTTTTAGGGTATAAACATGAATCGTCCATACTTCGTCATAACTCATTAACGCGGGTCGTCCCTAATTCGTCGTAATGGATATTCGACCCTATGTCGTCGTAAATTTACTTTGAAGTTACGACGACTACTAAGATTCGAACCTAAATGGTCGTAATTTGTATTTGTTAATTCGTTTCAAAATTTCCTATATATATGCAGCACTCTCATTCTATAAATGCACAAGGGAAGATCTAAAAAAAGTTCTTAATCTCTCGGAGAGATATATCAGACGCCTGGGGATTCGTCCCAAGAAACTGGAGATAATTCAGTTTCTTCGGACGAACCCTCGGGGTTTGATAAATCTCTTTGGAGCATTTTTCGTATAACCATAGTCGTCATAATTGAGTTGTTAATATTAAGCTGTCCCTAATTCGTCGTAATATTAAAACACGGATCGTTCCTAATTCGTCGTAAGGTCTCGTCCCTAATTCATCCTAAATCGCGGATCGTCCCTTATTGGTCGTAATTTACTTAGCCATTACGACAAAACCTAAATCCCTATATAAAATCAGAATGCCGAAGCCATTTCGTTGCTCCTTCCTCCCTCTCTCTCTCTAACAAAAATTTACCTTCTCTCAACATGTATTTTTTTTTTTTTTAGTTTTAGGTGGTTAGTTTAGGATGAAAGTAGATTAGGTTTAGAATTAGTTTAGGATGGAATTAGATTAGGTATGAAATTAGTTTTAGATTATTTTTTTAATAACAGATTTAAATTGTTTATAACCATCATTTTTTTTTAAAGATCGACGATATGGCTCACGGTAGAAAGAGAATTAGGAACATGGTGGCCGGACCCTATTATGCGGCTACATTTTTTAGTCGGCTGGATCCATCAGCTTCTAGCTCCGGCACTGCATCCGCCCAGGAGCATGTACCTGAGAGCCAATCTCAGGGAAGATCACGGCACACGACTCTTGCTCCGTATGTGCCTCTTACTCAATATGTGCCTCCTGCTCCGTATGAGCCTGCTCCATACTATCCTCAGTATGAGCCTCCATACAGCCTCAGTATGATCAGCTTCCTCTACACAATCCTGATCAGCAGCCTCCACCCGCTCCTGATGATGCTGCCCCAGCTCCCGGAGCTGCTCCGGCTCCTACAGCTGCCCATCCGGATTTGATGGTGCCACTGCATGCTCCGTATGCTAGATTTACAGTGAAAGACCTCCTCCAGATGCTGGGACGAGAAGGTTTAGGAATCATCGACCCAAATCGACCATCCAACACTTTTTGGTAATTTTTAATATATATTTAATTATTAAAATTTACATTGTATTTATTACAATTATATATATATATATATATTGGTCTAATATAATATATATCGGTCTAATATATATTCTTTCAAATCTTGTAGGTTTCTGATGGACAATTGTCTAGGGCGGACCGTTTCAGACATCATCAAGGCAAACTTCCGGCACACGCATCCGAAGTTGTCTTTTACACTGTACCATGTTTGGAGGACTTGTTTCAAGTGATTTGCGGTAATTAAGTTTTAATTATAATTTTTATTTATTTATTTACGTATTTCTTATTTTAATGATTTGTTTTTTTAGCAAAAAATAGAATTGGCTATTGATGTCAACAAAAAGGTGAAGGAAGCGTTCAACGATAAGGGGATGAGTCGCCTAAAGAACAATGCTGGCGATTGGAAGTAGAAGTGGAGGGTTTTAAGGGATGGCACAAAACCCATGTACGTCATTGACGACGTTTGGAAAGGCCTGAAGGTTTATTGGAATTTGCCTAAGTCAGTTCGAAGGTCCCTCAAGTGCTCCGCAGCCCGGTTGACGAGTGATGCTGAGGGCAATTTGCCAATACCCTATACTTCCGAACAAACCCCACACGCTGGGAGGAGGGACCTACAAATTGTAAGTCTTCGATCTTTCTTAAATTTTTTTAGTTATTAATTAATTGTTTATTGAATGCATGAGTTTAATTAATTTAAAAAAATTTGTAGGCCGCTCAAGAAGGAGCACCACCAGCTCTTTCCTGACTTTACAAAACGACACACCAGCATTCCGATGGGACGTTTGTGCATCCTTGAGCAGAAAGATCTACAACGATGTGGAGGCTCGAATCCGGGAGGTCCAAACCCAGATGTCGCAACAAAATCCGGAAGGTGAACCGGTCCTTTTGTCTACCGTCGAACAAAACAAAAATTTTGAGCAGGTAAAGTATTCAATATTTTAAATATATGTTTATATATATTTTATTTTTTAAGTTTTATAGATGTACTAATATTCATTTTATTAAATGAAGATTGTCTCGAAGAAAAAATGATGGATGGTCGGGATCGGTACGGTGAACGATGTTCCGAGGGTGAGAGCTGAATATGCTGCAAGAATGCATGAAGATTCTCAGCTTCATACATATTGATGGTTGCCAAGCAAGTCATATCGGAGCTCCAGACGGACAACCAGGCCAACAGAAACCACATTAGGGCCATGGTGGGGATGTTCAATGTTATTGCAGAGACAAACTCGGCCCTTGCACAGATGTGGTAGACTGTACGTCCGAACATTAACCCCGACCCCACTCCGGAAGAGCAGGCTGATATAGAGCAACAGGCCGAGCAGCATAGTTCCCAGTTCTTCGGCGACATCAACCTTAATAGTTAGGTTTCTTTTCGGTTTTGTATTATGAATATTATTATATTTTTGATATTATATATGCTTTTGAATGTATTAGATTTTTTTAAAAAATTTTCCAATTTCAAGATTTT
The DNA here is from genome assembly GCF_000695525.1 of Brassica oleracea var. oleracea. NCBI lineage: Eukaryota > Viridiplantae > Streptophyta > Magnoliopsida > Brassicales > Brassicaceae > Brassica > Brassica oleracea. The sequence continues at coordinate 34,846,905 of NC_027756.1, forward strand.
TATAAATTTTTAATTGTATAAATATATATATATTTTTCCCTAAATTATAGAGTAGACGTAAATTGGTCGTAAATATTACGGCCAATTAACATCGACATTGGACGTAAAGTTGTCGTAAAATTTACGACCATGTTATGTCAAAGGTCGATGTTAATTCGTTGTAACATTTACGACATGTTTGTTCGATATTAACGTCTATTCTTTACGACTATCTAACGATAACATTTAACAACTAATGAACGACTAAAGGAAAGGACATGAGGTTACGTTTTCTTTACGACGAAATGTTTTACGATTAAATTAACGACGAATTTTATTATTCGTAAATATTACAACGACATTACGACGATTTGTCTATTACAGCAAAGTATTAACAACAAAATTCATTTTGTCGTTAGTTGGTCGTAATACACATATTAAGCCAACGAACGAACTAATATTGTAATCATTATGTTTCTGTTTTCTTGTGAAAGCTACAAAAACAACAATTATTTAATACATTTTTTTAGGACAATGACTACAATTTTTTTGTACAATTATTTTCTTAATATTACATTCAGAGACAATTTTCTAGTTTCTAATAACACGTTGAGTCAATTTTCACTCCTAGGACATTTTTTGTAAACTAAGCCCACTCTCGTTCTTTTCATTCTAAGTAATTCAATTTTTATCTAACGTAACTTGAAAAGAAGAGAAACATTATTTTATTCACTAGAGCAAATCTGATTTGACACATCTATCTCTAATTTTAACCATTGGATTTATTGATCTACATTCAAAATCAGTGACTCTGATTTCATCTCTTACAAAGCAATAAGATGATGATTATCCGGAGTCTTTAGTGAGGTTCTTAGTGCGTGGATTCCCACAAAACTCTTAAAGATCGGTTATAAAAACTACTAATTAAGAATCGATTTTAGTGAGTTTCTTACCTTGTTTACGGATCCCACCGACTCGTGACAATCCGCGATTGGTTTGTTTTTTAATTTTTTTTTCTTTTTAGAAAAAAAAAAGGGGATAAACATGGCCTAAGTGTTTGTTTCATTGTCTATAATCATTAACTACGCGGTGACAAAAAAAAAATTTACGACACAGACACAAAGAAGAAGACGACAGAGACCCAGAAGAAGACGACAGAGAGGTAGACGGTTGCGACGGAGACGACTGTGACGGAGGCGGCATAGACAGAGATTCTTGGTTCAATCTGTCGTTATCCACGCGGCGGTTTTTCATCTCTCTGACTTTATACACGGCCACGAAAAGCTCCAATCTGCCGTATACCACTTTGTTATCAACAATTTTAGATCTTCTCAATGATTTCAGATCCTCGCCAGGACCTTATCATACTACCGGAACCTTCTCTCGCCACAATCCTCTGCTTTGATAAAGCTCCTCCCATGAAACTGGAGCCTGAGATCTATCGTTACCACAACAACTTCTTTTATTTTCACTTAACCCTTCATATTTAGATTTGTTTTTAATTTGAACCCAAACTCTTAAATATACAGATTTGTCCTCTTTATTTGAACCTAAACTTACAAAAATGCACTTTACCCCTTGGTATATCCAAATGAGCGCACAATTGCAATATATACTACTAAATATAACCTAAAAAATGACTTAGATTAACCAAATTAAGATGGTAACTAAAACCCACTAAAATCATATATCAAGATCGAACAAATAGAATGTCTAAAATAATCTAAACTAAAACAAAATAATCATAATCATTCAAATCATTGATTATCATTATTTATGCAATGTACATATGATTTTTTGTGAAATACTGTACACGTGGACAATGAAAATTACGTATACACTATAGCGATTTTATCGTGCAAATATTGCTATTTGCAAATGTATCTAATAAATTTAAGAAGTGTACATTTGAATCCCTTCAAATAAATCTAAAATATTATCTGTTGTCCATATATTATTGTATAAGTTATTTGATGTACATGTGAATCATTTTACATGTAACATTGTACATGTGGATAGTAAAAAACTTGTGTACATGGTATGTTGTACACACCAAATGAATTTTAAAGTAACATTTTCATATCTTTTGTGCATTTTGCAAAACTTTAGTAGTGTGTTTTTTTAAAAAAAAATTTTACAAGTGATTTACTTTTCTTTCGGCTGCCAGTATATATGTTACTTCATTACATGAGAGAACTACGTATCAGCAACTAATAATGAGATATCAATCACATTTTTACAAAACTCAGTCAGGATCATACCTCATATCTTCTTTACCCCAAATATAGAAAACTCAAATATTTTTTTCAATAAATTAAATAATAGAAACACAATCTTTTATGGAAAATTAATTTTTTCTTACGAAAAATAAGATTTTTGAGCTTTTTCTTGTTCTTTAAGATAGATTTTATAAATATTAATTGTATTCATAATATGCGTGATTGTTCCAGAAAATAATTCTTTTGGGAGTGGAGGAATTGCAATTTTAGCTTAAATAACCATTTATATGCACAAAATTGGGTTTTTCGTTAAGATGCAAATTAAAATTATGGTTCTTGTAAAAATCAATACATGGTTTTGGTGATTTTTCTACAGTGTGTACATGTGAATATTGGGTTTTTCGTTAAGATGCAAATTAAAATTTATGGTTCTTGTGAAAAATAATATATGGTTTTGGTGAACTTTTTACGGTGCGTACATGTGAATCAATTTCTCAAATTAACGGGTGTACATATGAATTGTTGTACATGTGAATAGTTAAATTTTGTGTACAAAGCGTGATACCACTCAAATTACCCTAAGGAGTGATTTATACTCTCTCAAATAAGAGGTCGAGTTATAGTACTTAGGGATCGAATCCACAAAGAGCTAGGGAGCCAATTAGATCTAATAGTTATATAATTAAGATAGACTAATAGGTTTAAAGCAGCAAATAAAGATGGCAAAACAGTAAATAAAGCAGTAAACAAGTTGAACAAGACAATTGTTCAGCTTGGCAGAGAGTTGTTTGATGGAAGGATGGTTTGCTAGATCTAGGGTTTCTATTCAGGTAATCAGGATTATAATGATACATAGGCTAATTGTTGCTTGCACGATATTATAGAACTCAACTGGGAGTACAAATCTAACAACTTCCATTGTATAGACGGTCTAATATTCAGATCGTGGATCTCAACTCTCGTTTATTGATCACAAGAAAGTGTCGATCGATTATTCTATAGGAATATCGATCGATACACCTTTCACAATATCGATCGATAAATCTATTGGATCATCGATCGATATCGCTTCTAGCAAGCTTTACGATCGGGTTGAATATGTGTTCACTAGGGTTCCTAAATCAACTCTCGTATGTTTCTAGCAATCCTAGCTCAATAGAAGTAAGTTCAGAGAAAAGACCAAGCTATCGCTTGTGCCTAATGATTCTAAGATCAGTGTTCTGGTTCATGACTCTAGAGCACAAGCAGTAAGAACAATCCTATGATGAATATCACAACTTAGCAGTTCTATATTTTATGCTAATCCCTCATAACCTACCTGAACCGTAAACCTAACAGGTGGATCTATTCATACATGAAGTTTGTCACAGAAATCATAGATGAATAGATGAAAAGCATAAATAATATAAAACCAAAACAAATGGAGTTCCAGGAGGACTATGATGGAGTTCATCCCTTCTCTCCTAACTAAGAGAAACAATAGAATAAAGCTTAGATAGCGTGTAGCCGTCAACAATGGCTTAGAAATAACATAAATAGAGGTTTAGGTCGTCCAAGGGCATTCTGTTAATTTGTGGTTACTTCTGGGCTTCAGTCGGTCATAAAATATGCTCAGACCACATTCTGGCATCCATGTTGAACGATGTTAAGAGTTCTTCATCGATCGACATACGTTCCTCTTCTCGACAGCTTTCTCTCGCGAGGCAGACTTCTTCAGTAAATCGGGCATAACTTCTGCTACAGGATGCCGATTGACCTCAAACCGGTGGAATTGGAAAGCTAACTCAAAGCTATATCCTGTGTCAAAAGATGGGCTCAATATAACGGTGGGAAGGTCTCTATCCATAGTTAAACATATGACGCGCCTGTGCAGTTCTGCACCTCAAAAGGTTCCAAAATCACCATATTACTCCAGAACGTACCTGAACCTGTAAATACTCTAAATAGACTATATATAGTAGTAAATATATATTAAAACACTTATAGACCATGACTAAAAGTGGGTAAAATCCATGGGCTATCAACTCCCACAGACTTACCCTTTTGCTTGTCCTCAAGCAAAACAGACGGGGAGTCTCTCTGAAAGAGGTTTGAAAACAGTAGGGACTCAAATAATTTAAAACATAGAATCATTACCTCTGCAATATTGCAATCCACATCTAAGAAGTCCTAATCACAAAAGCACATTATACCATATCCTAGCTTAGCAACCAAATTCACCTAGCCAACAACTTAGCAAATCATGTCTGACATTCCCCTCTACCAACCTCATTTCTTAACATATATAAAAGTGCATGCTTTACCTTGGGAGTATCGATCACAGGATGCAAGGATTTTCAAACAAGTATCTGGATCTGCAGGTAAAAGTTAGTTCCTATCTTTTCTCTCTACTAATTTCTCTCTACTAATTTTTCTCTTTAGTCAAAGTCTGCTTCCATTGCAGGATCATTAACCAAGATTGGACATGTTTCCATGAATCAAGCCTTAATGGTGGTTGCCACCAAGTCCTGTTCACCTCTTTTTGACCTATATCCAAGAATTCATGTGAATCGAACCTTGATGATTGCCGCCACCAAGTCCCGTTCGAATTCTTTTTGTTGGAATCCTTATGAAGCAAGCCTTAATGGTTGTAGCCACCAAGTCCGGTTCGGATTCCACCTAACTAACCCCTATTATATATATATATATATTTATTTTATTTTTTTCTTTTTTTTCTTTCTTTCTTTTTCGTTTTTTTTTTGAAAATAAATATCTCTACCTATAAATCTAGGGTCGAAATAGGGAGAGAAAATGTGATAAATCTACACAAGACTTTACCTTCCAAACTTGTTTGAAGAATCCGACCTCATGAATACCAAGCCCCAAGACAAGCAGTTGTGTAAGGTTTAGTGTTGGAGGTCAGCTTTGGTTCCTTCAAACAATCTCAGCAAGTGTGAATAGTTGACATGTTGATCCACTTAAGTATTTTTAGTACTATCTAGAATCAGTATGTCCATAATGGTGCTAAAGAATGGTTAGATAACAAGCAAAAATCTAATAAGTTCATTATGCCCTTCTTGACTCAATAAAACTCTTTTGAACATTTTTTTGATGAGACTCATGAACACACTATTATCAGTAAACATCCCCCCCAGACTTAAATTACACTGTCCCCAGTGTATATCTAATCGGAGTTAGGGTGAGAAATAATCATAAGTACATAATTTAACAAGTAAGAACGATGACCTGCTCAGTGTCGATCGACACAATGAAGTGACAATCGATCGTTGTTGATGAAGTGCTGTCGACTGATAGCGACATGGTCTCATCGGTCGATGGCTAGAGCAATCATTCGACACAATGAAGACACAATCGATCGTTGGATCGGAAGTGATGTCGATCGATGTCGAGCTGGTCTCATCGGTCGATGTGCTGAGGAATCGTCTCCTCGGATCTTTTTTTTTTTAAATAGCTAGCTAAAACACAATACTAGTAGAACCTCCCCCAGACTTAAACAACACTGTGACCAGTGTTATACAGTATAAGATTGGTGGGGAAATAAACCATAAGGACAATATTTAACAAGGTGAAACGTTATACCTGATCGCTGATGGTGAGTGTCGATCGACACAGTTAAGTGGCGATCGATCGATACTCGTGATGCTCTGTTGGCTGACAATGGCCTGTTGTCGTCGATCGCTGCTGGTATATCAACTCTTCTTCTTTGGATCTTTTTCCTTTTACCTATCATAAAAAAAACACTACAAGTCAGTAAAAGATAACTAATAAAACATATTTTTTCGATGAACATTGTTCTGCTACAGTAACGCTGCTACAGTAACTCCCGATTTTCTGCTACAGTATCGATCAATTTGTTTGCTACAGTGTCGATCGATTTCCTTGCTACAGTGTTGATCGATGCTACAGTGCCTCTGCTACAGTGCGGTTGTTACTGTTTCATCTTTTTTTTTTGACCTGCAATAAAGAAAAACTTTAATCAGTAACAATCTAAACTAAACTGAAACAAATTACATAATAGGGGGTTGTCTCCCACTCAGCGCTTTGTTATAGTCATTTAGCTTAACTTTGGAGATTTGATTTAGTCCGGATGAGGATGAGAACTCGCTCCAAAACAAGTCTCAATTTCTACTCTTTGAAGCTTTATCATTCTTGTGTGAAAGCCTCCTCCATAGACTCTTCTCCTTTGTCTATCATCTCAGCAATAAAGAGTGCTCGAAGCTTTGCAAATGACTGTGAAAAGCATCTGCTGCGTACTCTGAATTTCCTGACACCATCTGAGAAGCGAGGAATCAATGATAACTGAGAATCACCCATGATCCTTTTTATCTTCTTCCAATTCCTCCTATTCTTTCCCCCAAACTTGTTTGATCGCGTGGTGGTATCTCCATCCCTAAGATTTCCACATACATCGGATTCCTTCTGCTCTGATACGCGTCCAGTGTCGATCGATGGTGAAGTGGAAATGTCGATCGACGCCAGTTTGTTAGTGTCGTTCGATGATATCTTGTCGGTGTCGATCGATGCTGCTTCTGCTGGGCCCTTATCGACTTCATCTCTAAATCGCAACCCTCTATGAGAAGCTTCTGCGTGCTGATGATCATCGAAAACCTCAATGCAATAACTGAACTGCATACTTCTATCAGGTGGAATAGGAGATTCAGCTTCAAATACATCGCATGGAACCACAATCTTTACAGGATCATGTATCCTCTTCACTCTTTTGTGAAACCCAACAGCTTCTTCTGTCCAGATAGGTGGTCTCAGATGTTTGGAGTCAACATTGTGTGAAGCCTCAGACTCGTGCACTCTTTCCTCAACTTGTTCCAGCTCGACTATGTAACCGTGAGGTTCGTCCAACAACGGGTGTCGATCGATGCAATTGGGTTGGTGTCGATCGATGATGGAGTGTGGGTGAAAATCGATGATATAGGGTGGGCGTTGATCGATGATGTGGGGTGGTTGTCGATCGATCCCATCAGGTTGGTGTCGATCGATGCTAGCCTTTGGTGAAGTTTCTAGATCTCCTCTCGAAGTATGCTGATCGTCATCAAGCTTCTTCTTCGAATTCTGATCCATATCTTCTAGCTATTCCTCCAGCTCCAAGAAGTCTTCCATAGTGACTTCTCTAATCGAATCCAAGTCTTCAAGCTTTTCTCCATCCTCCAACTCCAAGAACTCTTCTAGCTCCAAGAAATCTTCCATGGTGATTTCTCTGTCTCCATATGAGGTAGGATCACAACTTGATATATCAATGCTCTTTTGTGCCAAGTCTGCGATGTCCTGAGGACAACTCGAACTTTCAGGGATTTCAAGTGGTCTCGTTCTGAAACAAGAGTCTCTGTCGATCGATGATGGGATTGTGTGGGTGATCGATTCTGAGGTCGTTCCGTCGATCGATGTTGAGGTCATGACGTTGGTTGATGTTGAGGTCATACTGTCGATCAGTGTTGCGGTGCTGGTGTCGATCGTTTCTGAAGTGCCGATGTCGATCGATTTTGAGGTACTGTTGTCGATCAACATTGATGTGTTGATGTCGATCGATGTCGCAGGTGTTGTATCAATCGATGTTGAGTTCGGATCACTAGTCTCAGCTTCAGCTGCTCTGGTTGGCTCTCCAAATCCATGTTGTTCATCCCTTTTTGCCATAATGTCGTCGAGCAGCTGTATTGAAATCATATACTCCTCATCTAACGATGCTAAGAACCTATCCCATTTATCATTTTTCTCCTTTTCTCGAGTTGCTTCAGCATCATCAAGAAATTTGTAAAGGAAGGCTCTTTCAATGTCATCCCAGCTGGTTAGAGATCCTGGTTGCAGTTGACTGAACCATCTAAATGCATCTCCAAAGATAGAATAGTGGAAGATCTTGCAGAGCATGTGATATACAGACACTTCATTCTGCTCACTCCTTGACACGAGATCCTCAAGCTCTTCGATGTGGTTTCTAGGATTTTGGTGAGGAAGACCCTGGAAGGGGTCTTGACCTACCCAATCATACCACTCTCGGCTCAGGTCAAAGTCATTCATCTCATCAACATCAATCACATCAGGGATCACAGCACCCTGAGCATTAATCAACTGTCATGCACTGTTACGAGTGCGACCTTCTTCGTCTCTTAACATCTCATTCTCATCGACCTTAAGTATTAACACTTCGATCTTCTATGTCTCCCCACAAGTGGTGTCGTTTTTCACCGGATAAACAGTGTCGGGATGAACGTGTTCGGATGACCATAGCCCGGACGAACAGTGTCACGATGAACAATGTGGATCGACGAGGGATGAACAGTGTCGATCGACGAGGGATGAACAGTGTCGATCGACACGAGATGAACAGTGTCGATCGACACATGATGAACAGTGTCGATCGACACATGATGAACAGTATCAATCAACGGTGGATGAACAGTGTCGATCGACATATGATGAATAGTATCGATCGACATATGATGAATAGTGTCGAGATGAACAGTCCCCTGATGAACAGTACCAGGATGAACAATACCGTGATGAACAGTATTGGAGTGAACAGTACAATGGTGAACATTGTTGTCCGACACAAGCTGAATAGTGTCATTCGATGCTTGGTTCATGCTGTCGATCGATGCTGCTTGGAGGGTGTCGATCGACTCTTCCCTCGTAGACTTACAGATCGTGCATGAATCAGCAGACTCTTTCTTTGAAGAACCCATAAATCCTCTCTTCATTGTTGTTCTGGTACTAAGATGTATGTACCTGAAACATAAGAAAAAAATTTATCAGTTTTTTTTAGAACATTAGTAAAACCAAGATTAAATCTAACTAAACAAGATCTAGTGGCGATCAAAGCTCCCCGGCAACGGCGCCAAATTTGATATCACTCAAATTACCCTAAGGAGTGATTTATACTCTCTCAAATAAGAGGTCGAGTTGTAGTACTTAAGGATCGAATCCCCAAGGAGCTAGGGAACCAACTAGATCTAATAGTTATATGATTAAGCTAGGCTTATAGGTTTAAAGCAGTAAATAAAGATAGCAAAGCAGTAAATAAAGCAGTAAACAAGTTGAACAAGACAATTGTTCAGCTTGGCAAAAAGTTGTTTGATGGAAGGATGGTTTTCTAGATCTAGGGTTTCTATTCGGATAATCAGGATTATAATGATATAGAGGCTAATTGTTGCTTGCACGATATTATAGAACTCAACTAGGAGTACAAATCTAACAACTTCCGTTGTATAGATAGTCTAATATTCAGATCTTGGATCTCAACTCTCGTTTATTGATCACAAGAAAGTGTCGATCGATTATTCTATAGGAATATTGATCGATACACCTTTCACAATATCGATTGATTAATCTATTGGATCATCGATCGATATCGCTTCTAGCAAGTTTTACGATCGGGTTGAATATGAGTTCTCTAGGGTTCCTAAATCAACTCTCGTATGTTTCTAGCAATCCTAGCTCAATAGAATTCAGTTCAGAGGAAAGACCAAGCTATCGCTTGTGCCTAACGATTCTAAGATCAGGGTTCTAGTTCATGACTCTAGAACACAAGCAGTAAGAATAATCCTATGATGAATATCACAACTTAGCAGTTCTATATTTTGAGCTAATCCCTCATAACCTACCTGAACCCTAAACCTAACAGGTGGATCTATTCAGACATGAAGTTTGTCACAGAAATCATAGATTAATAGATGAAAAGCATAAATAATATAAAACCAAAACAAATGGAGTTCCAGGAGGACTCTGATGTAGTTCTTTCCTTCTCTCCTAACTAAGAGAAACAATAGAATAAAGCTTAGATAGCGTGTAGCTGTCAACAATGGCTTAGAAATAACATAAATAGGGTTTTAGGTCGTCCAAGGCATTCTGTTAATTTGAGGTTACTTATGGGCTTCAGTCGGTCATAAAATACACTCGGCCCACATTCTGGCATCCATGTTGATCGATGTCAAGAGTTCTTCATCGATCGACATACGTTCCTCTTCTCGACAGCTTCCTCTCGTGAGGCAGACTGACCACTCTGCAGTAAAACAAGCATAACGTCTGCTACATGATACTGATTGACCTAAAACCGGTGTAGTTGGAAAGCTAACTCAAAGCTCTATCTTGTGTCAAAATATGGGCTCAATGTAACGGTGGGAAGGTCTCCATCCATAGCTAGACATCTTACGCAGCTGTGCAGTTCTGCACCTCAAAAGGCTCCAAAAGCACCATATTTCACCAGAACGTACATGAATCTGTAAATACTCTAAATAGACTCTATATCGTAGTAAATATGTATTAAAACACTTATAGACCATGGCTAAAAGTGGGTAAAATCCATGGTCTATCATAGCGTCATGTACATATGACTACATACATGTATCATTACAACAATGTACACACAAAAAAAAAAGACTGGTACCCTAGTGACATGTTATGATTTTAATGATATTTAGCATTATAGTTACCTCATTTTAATCAGTTAAAGATGTATTTTGTGCTCAATTGCATATAACAGAGGCTAAAGTGCATATTTGGAAATTTGAGCCCAAATGAAAATGATTTATTTGCAATCAGAAACATTCTCCATTCGTTGATGTGATCAAGATTTCTCTTCGATCCGTGACTTCAGTCACAACAATTCCGGCGGCCAAAACTCTGATCCCGAGCATGACGACCACAACGAGGAGGAGACGACTTGACTTGTGAAACGGATTGCGGTAGAGCTCTGTCGGAATGGAACTCACGGTTTGAGATGACAGACAACGGAGCTCTCCGGCTGCTTCATCATGTTTTCTTTCCCGAGTCTCTGACAGCTCCACGACTGAAGCCACAACGATTTGGCGGCCACAATTTTGGTCCCAAGCATGACGACCATGACGGAATGGAGCTTGCGGTTTGAGGTCCGTCACGTTTTCTCTGGATGTTTCGTTACCTCCGTATAATATATATGTCTCTGATTCCATCAGATTTGATAAAAAGATTAAAAATAGAGAAGCTAAAAGTAAAAATAAATTTAATGGTTACATTTTAAAAATGAGTGGATCTGTTTTATTTAAGTTTTTAAAATCCTCGCACAATAAAAACTAAAGAAAAATGTAACTAAATCAATGACTAGGTTTCCTTATAATTAGGGGTAGTGCTATAATTAGCCACCAAAAACTACCTTAGTATCACTAACTGCTCTATAGTGTAATAATATCTTGTAAACTGACCCAGAGTGTTAATTTTTCAACACTCTGGATCAGTTTAGAGCAATTAGTGCTACTAAGATAGTCTTAAGTGGCTAATTACAGCACTACCCCCTACTATAAAAAACCTACTCATTGATTTAGTTACCTTTTTCTTTAGTTTTTATTGTGTGTGGATTTTAAAAGCTTAAATAAAACAGATCCACTCATTTTTAAAACGTAACTATTAAATTTATTTTGACTTTTAGCTTCTCTATTTTTTATATTTTTATCAAATTTGATGGAATCAGAGACATATATATTATATGGAGGTGACGGAACATCAAACCGCAAGCTCCATTCCGTCGTGGTCGTCATGCTTAGGACCAGAATTGTGGCCGCCAATTCGTCGTGGCTTCAGTCGTAGACCTGTCAGAGACTCAGGAAAAAAAACATGATGAAGTAATTCGTTGTCTGTGATCTCAAACCGTGAGTTAGAGCTCTACCGCAATCCGTTTCACATGTCAAGTCGTCTCTTCCTCGTTATGGTCGTCATTCTCGGGACCAGAGTTTTGGCCGCTGGAATCGTTGTGACTGAAGTCACAGATCGAAGAGAAAGCTTGATCACATCAACAATGGAGAATGTTTCTAATTTGCAAATAAATCATTTTCATTTGGGCTCAAATTTCTAAATATGCACTTTAGCCTCTGTTATATGCAATTGAACACAAAATACATCTCTAAAATGAGGTAACTGTAATGCTAAATATCATTAAAATCATAACATGTTACTAGGATACAAGTTTTTTTTGTGTGTACTTGTTGTAATGATACATGTATGTAGTCATATGTACACGACGCTATGTACACAAAATCTAACTATTCAGATGTACAACAATTCATATGTACACCTGTCAATTTGAGAAATTGATTCACATGTACGCACCGTAAAAAATTCACCAAAACCGTATATTATTGTTCACAAGAACCATAAATTTTAATTTGCATCTTAACAAAAAACCAAATATTCACATGTACACACTGTAAAAAAAATCACCAAAACCATGTATTGATTTTTATAAGAACCATAATTTTAATTTGCATCCTAAGGAAAAACCCAATTTTGTGCATATAAATGGTTATTTAAGCTAAAATTCCAAAATACACTTTTTCCGCTCCGAAGAATGATATTTTGGAACAATCATGCATATTATGAATACAATTATGTTATGAATATTATGGTGATGCCATTATGGCAAGTCTTAAATATACTTGTTCTCCAAGCTTTACTTGTTCCCCAATTGACTTTGTCCACAAGTTATTGTAATCCTATATAAAGGACTCATTACTCATGGAATAAGATACCAATTCATCTTTCTCTCTTCTCTACTTATAACACGTTATCAGCACGAAGCTCTAGCGATCTTGAGTTAATAGGGTATAAACCTTTATTCTGATATATTTTTAGTTTATGTTGAATCTTTCTTCAAATCATGCTTATTATCAATTCATGGTTTGTAAGAGTGGATTCATAGTTCATACGCATACTTAATTGATTGAGTTTATAAGTTCTTAGTCGACCATATTGATTCGACCTTGTTTCAAGGAATGAAAATTATTGTATCTGATGAGATCATATCGACGGTATAAGCTAAACTCAATCTCGCTAATTATGTTTGAATACTCTTGAGTAATTGCTTCATTACGGCTGCAATTTGTCATCATACGCCATTGTTCTTACATATGGATTCATATTATTGTTATTTTATATAGTTGCGTATAGTCATAACCAATAGCTATCTTAAATATTTTTATTGAATATAGCTGCATATTCATATCGTTTGTCTTTACTTGACACCATGATTATTTCTCAACCTTTTGCATATAATTTAAATAAAAAAAAAGCATATTGTTCGATGTTCTTAATGCTTAACATGTGGTATGTCATCGAGTTATATGTTTGATGGTTTAATTTTATGGCTGCATCCCATATTATTATTAGACTTTTTACGTTTGAAACCATACGGCTGCATATTTTTATCAACATTGTTATTAGCTTTTATTAGTATTGTTATTTAAAACCTTAGCCACATAGCAAAATCTTAAAAACCCTAGTTGTGAGTGTGCTAAACCCTAAGTGTTTCGTCTTGCTTTCGTTGAGACTATATATCGTGAGTGTGCTAAACCCACCTCTTTGTTTGATGAGAATAAAATATTTTATGCGCTTAAAAGCCATATGATTTAGTATATGTATTCTGGTTGCTAAGAGTAGTACGTGGTTGAATTGGTTTATTCTTTTTTTTAAACTGGTTAGAAAAAAAAATGATTGAGTTATCGAGTCATTGTTAAATATAAATTTATCTATAGTTCTTTGATATTATATATAGATTTAGATATTTGTTAGTAAATAATGAATCACTAGTAGTCTTGTTATAGACTCAATTTTGAAATCAAATTGATTGTTACTAACATAATAGCCATATTTACATGAGCAAATTTTAAGTATTTCAGGATTATTTAATCTTTGTAAAAGTGAAGATACCATGTGAGATGTCGAGAAACATGAAAAGTTGGAACCCATAAAAGATAAGTATTTTCTTATTTTCCATGCTTTATATACAAGGTTGAGTAAAGTATGATTAGATAAAGTAATTTGCATAAAAGTTGGTATGAAGATCATATTTCATTACCATTTTATATATGGGGGTTTTAAGTTTAAGGCTTGATTTTAAAATATGTATAAGTTTTGGAAAACAATCCAAAGAAAGATATTATCACCAGAATGTGATTATCTATAGCTCATTATATTTATGCATCTAAAGATTACAAGACATGAAGTCTGTAAATAAAGTTCAACTATGTTGGATGTTAAGTTTAAAAGCAAAATTTCTTGAAGAAATTTTTAATGATGCATCTATATTGAAAAATATTATTTTTCACAAGTAATGTTGTC
>NC_027756.1:34861559-34862314 GCF_000695525.1 Brassica oleracea var. oleracea
AAGTGTTAAACATTTTGAGCAACACTAATTCGCATCAAGCCAACAAGTAATCATTGGTTCTCCCCGTCATTGGTATTGGGTTAGAAATCAACCATTTTCCATCAAAGAATGTTGGATGTGCGATATACATTCCATTTGCTCCACCATAGAGCTTTAATTAAGATGGATTCTCAAATGATGTTGAAATTATATGTTGGATATGAATCTTCATTGATACTTAAGAATCCATAGCCATCCCTGAAGGATATAAGTACGGCTCGATTTGAATGCTAAAAGTGAATTAGCATTTCCAACATAAAGGGGAGAAAATAAACAGCTGAAAAAGAAAATAAGTTGATATGAGTTATCGTTGATCCTCAGACTAAAGAAAATGTAAAATACAGGTCCAAAAGATAATTCAATTATAGTGCTTAGTAAAGCAGTTGCGAGACAAATTTGCTGACCCCAAATAAATATAGGGATCGAGTCACATATACCAGCTGTAAATGTTCCAATAAGAATAGATGTTCTATAAGAAGAATATCAAACTGCAAGTCACGCCTGAAGCGTGGTAGACATGTGGTTCCAAAGATAAGAATCCTCACAAATGAAAAGGAGCATAAATTAATAATGGTCACGAGGAAATAAAGTTTTTGAATGATCTCCAGAAGAGACATTAAACATGACTGAAAGAAATTCAGGTACCCGAGACAATGAAGAGATCTCAATAAGTTATGTCATGTATAGAATAAAATGGAACGAATAGAAAAATTGAT
>NC_027756.1:34862327-34870689 GCF_000695525.1 Brassica oleracea var. oleracea
ATATATGAAATATTATAAGGTTAACAAATGTATCCATTTGTATTTATCAAGAGATTATAGATCAATAGAATCATTGATTAGAATATAATCAAAACTCCTGAAGAGTTATAGAAAAAATTGTGTTTTGGAAGAAAACTCTTGACAATACCATATTGTCTTTATGTATTCTAAACCGGAGATCTAAAACTGAGATGTTATCATAAAGATCCTTGAAGGATTTTATTTAAGATGCTCATATATGTTTGGTCCTGAAGTTCCATACTTAAGAGTGTTATTTGATTTTCATAACCAAAAGATGTAATTTCATATGACAAGAAAGAAAGTCATAATAGTAACTTTCATAGTTACGAATGAGTTATTCGTATGTACGAGACGAATGTCTAGACGATTGTATGTAATAAGTTTGGTTTGAAGTCCAAATAGACCAAGAAAATATTGTCTATATCAAATAAGAATTGTGGACCAGAAATCTATAGACCTTGAATACTCTAATGGAAAGAGTATTACAATATTCTCAATTTCAAAAGGAGATTTCTCTGATTGGAATGCATATCCTGAAGATATTGCTTTCCGGAGAAGAAATGTGAAATATGTGTGGTTGTACTATTTTCCCTCATCATAGCTTTTATCCCACTGGGTTTTTTCATGACAAGGTTTTAACGAGGCAACAAAGAATACACAAAAGATAGACATCCAAAGAGAATGTTACAATTTGAGAGATGAAAATCTATCATTGTTCTAAAGTTTTGGAGATAAAAAGAATCCAAGAAATGGTCAGATCATGAAGACTCATGCACTACTGAAAAATGGCGAAGTTCGTTTCCTACAAGTTCGTTCGAGTAAATATTTGGCTGTTTCATTCACCAAGACGTTATCCTGCTACTTTCAAGAAGCTCACTCATCTTCTTGAACTACGTTCCATAATACATTTACTAAAAGTTGTTGAAGGGAATTTATAGGAGAATTTAAGAAACTGAAATATGACACATTGTGAGCTCAGCTGCGTGACAGACGAAGACGACAGAGATATGTAATAAATAAATATTTGCCATATTTTTTCAAATTTCTAGGTGTCAGGATTCACATAATGATCCATCACAATACAAAGGCAAAAGAAAGAGCCATCACTAATCTGAGACTCTGCTGATCCTGCAACAAGATTTTGTCTGTTTTGCCATCATCATCACCATTCACCACTTCAAACTAAGTTTTTTTACAATAATTTTTAAAAGACTAAAATTCCTCCGATCTAATTCGTTTTCTTTCTTATGACAAAATTAAAGCTAATCGCTAATCTTCTCCCTCTGTTCCTTGATTGAAGTCAGACTATCGATTGATTTCTCCGACATTGAATCGCTTGACATTCTTGAAAACAAATACGAATCTATAAAAAAACATAAGTAGATTATTTTAATTAGCAAATTTTCATAATTAACCTTTACCTAATAAAATCATCCATATACAAAACTCATAATTTACCTTCAGAAGACGAAGTACTGAGTTTCTCTTGTGAGGAAGATTCACTAGTAGATCGGGACAACATAGAAGATTCTGAAATCAAAGAGATACCCATTAAAATTCACCAAAAGCCCAAATTAAATAGATGATAATACAGAGGAAAAGACGGTTCTAGCGTACCTCTCGAACCGTGAAACGATTTCTTGCAATGGAGAATCGCACTTTGAATCCCATCTTGTTGCACTTGTAAAGACTCGTCGAGTCTCTTCACCGGAGACATGGCTCCGACAGCCGCAGACGCCGACCGGCTCTTCCCAAGTTGTCTCCTCACACTTCGAGTAATATTACTCCTCTGTTTCTCTCTCGCCGCCGGTGAAGTGGATACACTGTTGATGCTCTGTTTTTTCGTTGTTTTATTGTACAATGGCTTAATGAGATCAAAGAATCTTTTTGAGGAGGAAGGAACGGAGGAAGCAGAGTCTTCACACCTCGTTGTCTCGTCTTCGAATCTGAACCTTACGTTGAGGCTTCTGCTGTTGGGTTCTTTCTTCTCCGTCGTCGTTGACTTCTTGAAGGAGAAAGCACGGAGCTTTTCACTGGGTTGTAGGAGAGTGATTGGAGATTGAGGTTTCGAGGTGGTTTCGACGAAAGGGAGGACTTTGCTTTTGGAGACAGGGAACGTGTTCTGTTTTTCTTCTGTTTCTTCAGGAATTTTGTTTTTCTTTAAGGAGAAGTCGGAGAGAGAGATCTCGAGCTCGAAGAAAGAATCGTCTTCTTCGCAGAGATCAACTTCGGAGTCTCCCAATGCGGTGGAGGATTCGACGGCGGATTCTGAGATTCTGATTTCACGGCAGGGTTTATTGCCGTTGGTGTTATTGGTTAGCCAAAATTTCACAAAGCTAAGAGCATCCATTTAGAGAGAGAGGGAGAGGAAGAGAGAGTGAGAGAGTAAAGGAGAGGGAGAGAAAGAGAGTATGAGGTTGGCTTTGTCAACGGGAAAGGCTGGCTAAGTGAGGTTTTAAAGGAAGAAGAAAGAGGAGGTGAGCTTTTCGAAATGGCTTTTTATCTTTTTATATTTTTTTTGTAAAGGAAGATAAAAAGATAAATGAAAATGGCATTTGAGATGAAAAGGAATTAAAAACAGATTATTGTTTGTATTAATTGGCTTTCTCGCTACTTTTTATTACCGCTCCTTTCTTTTCTCTTTTGTTTTTCTCTTTTTTTTTTCTTTTTTCTTTTGCTTTATTTTTTTCACGCCACGGCTAAACATTTGTCTTCCTTTATTTTTGCTAAACCGCTTTTTAGTAAAATAACAATATTAACATCTCAAACAAAATATAGTATTTGAAAAAAAAAACAAATGAAACAAATACAAAGAGCCTACAATATTATAGTATGGACATCAAATACATTAACTACTAGATAAAAATGAAAGAAAAATGAAACCAAACCGAATTCATTTCATCTTCAAGAGTGAAAAAAAGCCTCAATCATGTTCTGCATCAAGGTCCCTAGATGGTGAAAACCTAGATTGTGGCTCTAGATCAATGGAAAACTGAGGCCAAATCTAGACTTTCTATACAAAATTCTCTTTTGGATCCAACTCAGAGATATATTCATATTCATCTCATGCAAAAAATAGGCGGTAGAAAATACAATGGCACATTTGGGTAGAGTCGTATTGTAGAGATACATGAAAAAAAAAAAACTTAAATATTGCTGGAGTGTGCGAGGGAATTGTCACTAGTTTTATCAAATATTCGATTAATGTCAAAACCTCTAAATATAATTATATTTATCGAAAAACATTACGTCATCACTGTAATGATTCTTAAAATCTTTAGAGAAATAAGTTGACACATTTAAACATATACTATGTATTTTATTAAACTAACTATCAAATTGAATAGTACTATACAAAAAATATTATTCATTCATTCCCTAAATAAAATTACGAAATTAGCTAATATGATTAACATATATATGACAATTATTAATTTTTAATAATTAAGATTTGATAATAATGTATGTATCATCCATCATTTATGTTTAATTTTTATATTATTAAAAGAAATTAAACAATCATATAATAAAATTTACATTTTTTCATATATCTTATATTTTGAATTTTTAAACGGCTATTAATTACTAAAATTGTTAAAATACCATATCATTTATCATACCTCTCAAAACACACATGAACTCTTATATTTTGAATTTTTAAACGGCTATTAATTACTAAAATTGTTAAAATACCATATTAAAAACATGAACTCATATCTAAGGTTAGCGAAACGAAGGCAGGCAGAACGAAGAACATGTATATTCAAATAAGACTGACAAAAAGAAATGTTTACTCCACAGAAAAAGAAGAAGAGTTCAGATCTGTGACGTTCTGACTATTGTGTTTAAAGATAAGCCTCGTGTTCTTTCCATGACAAAATTATATTGAGTTGATTACGTCGAATGACACTTTTTGACTTTCTATTACATCCATAGACACTTTTTACATGTGAAACACTTTGTTGTGGGCCAGCAACAAATTGTGGACAATTTTTTCCTTAATGGAAACGACACTTGTGGACACGTAACATGTGGATGAGTGATTTGTGGACGGGTGATTTGTGGACGTGTGATGTGTGGTTGGGTGATTTGTGGACAAGTGATATGTGGATGAGTGATGAGTAATGTGTGGAAATGCGATGTTAATGTGTTTATAGTAAATAACGTGGACAAACTCTCTGTTTTGATTCCATAAAACTATACAATAATACGTAGACATTGACTCATGTTACTAAAATTATACCACAAAACATGGGCACTGACTCTGTTATCAAAACCCTCACAAAAAAAAGAAGAAGAAGATTTTGTCCATACCTAACTTCTTTGTTTTGATACGATAAATTGTGGACTGATACAAAGCCAATACATATGTTTTTGATACAATTGGTTGTCACTGCCAAAAACTTTTAAGGGATACCATTGATCTGCATAGAAACTCCTCTGTTTTTCTTATTCTTCTCTCCCGTATGGACTTCCTGAGATTCATCACAAAAGATAATATTGAAGTTCTCATTTTACTAAAAATCCCACTAACCAACGTTTTGAACGGTTTTCCCCTTAGATTTAGTACCATCACCAACGAGAGATGATGCATTGGGTTCGTCATCTCCAACACGAGCACTTGGCTTCTTCAGCCCAATTGATAAATTATCTGTAATTAAACTTCAATCAAGATGAGAAAGAGGTGATATTGTGAGTATGAGCGGAGAGAAAAATCGAAGAAGCGTTTACCTTTTGTCGGAGAGTAATAGATCTTGCATGTCAGAGATTTTCGATCTAAGGGATGTGCTTCGTCATGATATGGATGAATGTAAATTTGATTAAAGTTGAATTTATATCCCGAGATGATGAATGAAATTGAAGGAATATTGTCTATGTCCACAACTAGTTTATAACTAATTTATAATTCTGTTAAGATGTCCATGTCCACAACTAATTTATAATTCTATTATCCACGATTTGGTGTCCACATCCACATTTAGCTTTGTTTACACATTAATATATATATATATATATATATAATATATATGAAAATGGATCTTAAAAAATAGCTAATTTTATATATAGTTTATTATGACAATTATTTTTGTTTAATATATTTTAGAACTTGAGATAAAAGTAAATGAAAACATAAAGTAGAAAAAGAAAAATACTAAAATGAAATAAGAAAGGAGAAAGGAGAAAGATCCTCTTTAGTTTAGGATCATAAGAGTCTTTTTGACAAAGGAAAGTGTGTCTCAAGTGATAAGTGTTTTGTAGTGTAATTGAAATGTGAGAAAGTGTCTCTAGATGTAAAAAATTCTAAGTATATTTGGCACATTTACATAGTTCAATTTTCCTTTTGTCTCTACTTTGAAAGAATAAGTTGTTTATTGTGTAGGTGTTATATCATGTCCAAAGGTGTTTAACCTCAAAAGCTTTGACTTCAAAGCTGTTTCTTTTGTGAATTTCAAAAATATTTTCGACCTTCTTTCACTTTAAAGTTTAAAGAACAGCTTGCTTTAAAACTTTTTTTTTTGTTAACACTTTGTTTTCTAACTTTAATACAAGGGAGAATCAAAAACATTGGCTTTTAGTAATAAGTTATTGGTTAGCCAAACTATGTTTAATGCTTTAGCTTTCCCAGCTTTGTTGGTTTCAAAGCACCCAACGTATGAACTAACGAAATAAAACAATTTAACGTCATTCGTTCCACTAGATTGCTTTTTGTTACTACAGGTCTACAACTAAACGCAATTTCTTTTAGAAGTTGTTTTATATTTGGCTGAATGACACTTAAGCAGCTAAGCTATACGATAGTTGATGATAAACAAAACGAGCATAAGGAATATAAGGATAGCATGAGCTATACCGACAAAGTGCGTATACCCAAAGACGACTTATAGAATATAACACAAGATATATGATTATACGTGAATAATTAAATCCACGCAATTGTCATGGAATGTGTGTATGCATCAACACATCTAATATCATTGTATATTACGTGTTGAACGAATTCTGATCTAATAAATTAAATGGTGATAATGAAAATAATTGAATTAGCATAAAGAGAAGTAGAAGATATAATTCAGTATTTGTTATGAACCAGATTGTGGATGGTTCATAACCATTATGATTTTTAATCTTTTCATTTATCTATGACGGTGTAATCTCATATATAAGAAACCTCTATGTTATGAATAAAGATAGACTTTTCCATTACTTTTATAACACGTATCTAAAACCCTAAGCTAAAATATCGACCATAAACCCAAATCTCTCTCCATTGCTAAAACCCTAATCTCTATCGATCACCTCTATTTGATCATGACCTTGATCTGTATTCGACCACTGATCTCAACAAGATCGATCTGTGGACTGATCTCTGCAAGTTTCAGTACGCCTCAACTATTCCAGATTGTACGATCAGCCTGTTCCAGTCCGTGATCAAACTGTTCCAGTCCGTGATCAAACTGTTCCAGATCTACGAGTTCTTTGACTGCAAGTACCTTGCATACCAACGATCCCGATCAGCTCAACCTTAGCTAAGTTTTCGATCTCTATCTGAATCTCCATCGATCTCTCTCTCTATCGATAAACCCTAATCACTTTCGATCTCAACTTGTACCCGATCTTAGCTTGCAGACAGCAAGGAAACAGTTTGGACCAGTCCGCGTCGATCAGCTCACCCTTAGCTAAGTTTTCGATCTCTATCTGAATCTCCATCGATCTCTCTCTCTATCGATAAACCCTAATCACTTTCGATCTCAACTTGTACCCGATCTTAGCTTGCAGACAGCAAGGAAACAGTTTGGACCAGTCCGCGTAAGGTTCCAGTTTGTACCAGTCCACATAAGCTCAAACCCTAATTTCGAATTGAAACCCTAAACCCTAATTTGCGTATTCCTAAAATCAGATTGCTTGATTCCATCTTGCTAATATCAGCCTTGAAACTAATAAATATTAGCCTTGAAAATGATTAACAAAATTGATAGAATCAGCCTTGAAACTGATTGTTTTGATTCTTCATGATTGAAACCCTATTTTTGGATCGAAACCTTAAATAGTGTAATGCTTGAATCCGTTTGATTATTTTTGATTATTGATCCAATTGCTAGTCTTGATAAAACCTAATTTAATTTGATTGTTAGTCTAGCTAAATCTCATACCTGAAACTCATTGATTAATTGCTAAACCTTGATTGAATATTTTAATATTACCCTTGCATATATAGAGTCCGATTGCTAAGATTGAGTGCATCATATCTACTTGGCCGTGTTGCCAGTTTGCATCATATATCATCCTGACCAACATGTTTATGTTATACGCATGATCTGATTATTATCACCTTTACATGATCTGATTGTTTTAAGGGCCCCCTTGTTTTAAATTGAGGTTCCATAATTCCACTCCTGTACATATAGAATCAGTATGCTAGGTTTGCATTATAACCATATGGCCGCATGAAAACATATAGAAATTGCTTGTTTGGTCGATACCCTTGCTTGATAAATCTGTGTGACTTATTATGCATCATATATCACTTTGGTCGTGTGGCCTTATTGCATTATATCACCTTTGGCCGTGTGGCTTGTTTGCTTATTAGAAATGTATTGACTTGATAGCATGTCTTGTTTATGGTCATATGTTAAATATTTTATGAGATCTAAAATTGATTGATATATGATTTGAGATGTCGAAAATCAACTTGGATTCTGCTACCCTAAATCTCTCAGGGGATAATTATTTGAAATGGGCACTGGATATTGAGTTTATCCTAAAGTCAAATGACTTGGTGAATGAATTAAAAAAGGCGATAATGCCAAATGAGAAAGATTAATACATAGCAATATTAATTATTAGCCATCATCTTATTAAGAGTCTCAAAGATCAGTATCTGACTATAGAGAATCATCTAGACCTTTGGACAGAGTTAAAAAATCAAGATATGATCACCAAAGAACGATGTTATTACCAAAGGCCCTATTTGATTGGAGGAATCCCAGAATCCAGGACAATAAGTCTGTGGATGAGTCTATTGCTAACTAGACAAAATAAAGGATTACTGATGAGAAACAGTGAATTGAGACCTCCTGGATTAACCCCATTACCTGATACCAATAAGACCGCAGAAAAAAAAAGGTAACTACGTCCAGAATGATAGACTACATGGCCATGGCCGTGGAGGGTGGAAAGGACGTGGCCATGGCCACTATAACACATTTAGCCGTGATGGGAATCACAATGGCAGAGGCCGTGGGTATCAACCCAATTTGAGTCATGGTTAAGGCAGTGGCCGTGGTATATCCTTTAAACCACAAAGCTCGACCAAATCAGTGTGCCATAGATGTGGAATGGG
>NC_027756.1:34870726-34870964 GCF_000695525.1 Brassica oleracea var. oleracea
CCCAAACATTTTTGTGACCTCTATCAAAGAGAGTCTGAAAGGGAAGAATCCTGAAACCCACTTGGTCTATAAAGATGGTGAAAATAATTTCGAACATGATCAAGATGTTCTTATGGAATATGAGACTTATGATAAAAGAATCAAGTTTATAATCTGATTGCGACATCAAACTTGTGTGATAGCTTTGCTTGTATGCTTTCTCTGATTTTTATCTCCTTGAATTTATTTCTATTACATT
>NC_027756.1:34871070-34871233 GCF_000695525.1 Brassica oleracea var. oleracea
GGCTAATATATTATTACCTAAGGGTATGCATCTAGAAATCAGTGATGTTTTATATTCACCCAGCTCTAAGAGCAAGAGCAACCTATTGATTTTTAAAGATATAAGAATGAATGGTTTCCATATTGAAACAATGGGCGAAGGAAACAAAGAGTTCCTTCAGATA
>NC_027756.1:34871266-34872164 GCF_000695525.1 Brassica oleracea var. oleracea
CTCTACTGACCTAGACTATGCATAGATCAGTATGATAGAGGCTAAAAGCGTGCGAAAATATACACTTTATGGCACGGCCGGATTGGCCATCCTGGTCCAAACATGATACGAAAATTGATATTCAAATGGCACACATTAAAAGATAAGAAGAGTTATCCCAAAGAATCTCACGTGTGTAGCATGCACACAAGGGAAACTCATTATGCATCACCAGTAAAACGGCTACGAGCCCCTTTTTCATAATAAAGGCTATATGTCTAGATAATACTGGTGAAAACATGTTACAAGCGTTTAAATGATTATGGTATGTCCATGGGGGTAAGTGTGGACAATTCTGTGATACATGTCCATACCAAGAACGGCTTGGCCGAAATCTTTTAAAACGCAAATAGCTGATTGATAGACCATAACTTATGAGGTCAAAACTCTCATTCACAGCTTGGGCCACACGAAATTTACATGCACGTAAGTTAATACGCATCAAGCCATTTAGTGAGCATTGATATTCCCTATCACAATTATTAACGGGTCAAGAGCCAGACATACCCCATCATAAGACATTTGGATGTGCTGTCTATGTACTAATTGCTCCACCACAGAGAACTAAGATGGAACCTCAAAAGGAGGATGTGGGTATATGTTGGATATGATACTCCCACAATAATAAAATACTTTGAGCCAACTATGGGTGATTATATTTGAGGCCAGATACACGGATTATTTTAAGACCATGAGGAGAAAAATAATAAAGCTAGTAAAAGAATGTTAAAAGAAATAGAATGAAATCAACCATCAATGTCTTGGCAAGATCCCAAGACTAAAGAATGTGAAATAGACGTCCAAAGATTATACATTTACAAAGCTAGCTAATCAAATGCCAGACACATTTGCTGACCCG
>NC_027756.1:34872213-34893698 GCF_000695525.1 Brassica oleracea var. oleracea
TCAAGTTGCTACAGAGTCTAGACAACATATGAAACGTGGTAGACCAAATAGGTTCCAAAAGATAAGAATCCTCGGAAACAAAAGAAAGGTGTAGAGAATGATAATCAAAATCCAAATCCGAGTTTATCATGATGCGAAAATTGATATTCAAAAGGCCCACATTAAAAGATAAGAAAAGTTATCCCAGAGAATCTTACGTGTGTAGCATGTACACAAGGGAAACTCATTAGGCCATCACCAGTAAAACGGCTACGAGCCCCTTTTTCATAATAAAGGCTATATGTCTAGATAATACTGGTGAAAACATGTTACAAGCGTTTAAATGATTATGGTATGTCCATGGGGGTAAGTGTGGACAATTCTGTGATACATGTCCATACCAAGAACGGCTTGGCCGAAATCTTTTAAAACGCAAATAGCTGATTGATAGACCATAACTTATGAGGTCAAAACTCTCATTCACAGCTTGGGCCACACGAAATTTACATGCACCTAAGTTAATACTCATCAAGCCATTTAGTGAGCATAGATATCCTATATCAGAATTATTAACGGGTCAAGAGCCAGACATACCCCATCATAAGACATTTGGATGTGCTGTCTATGTACTAATTGCTCCACCACAGAGAACTAAGATGGGACCTCAAAAGGAGGATGGGGATATATGTTGGATATGATTCTCCCACAATAATAAAGTACTTTGAGCCAACTATGAGTGATTATATTTGAGGCCAGGTACATGAATTATTTTAAGACCAGGAGGAGAAAAATAATAAAGCTGGTTAAAGAATGGTAAAAGAAATAGAATGGAATCAACCATCAATTTCTTGGCAAGATCCTTGGACTAAAGAATGTGAAATAGACGTCCAAAGATTATACATTTACAAAGCTAGCTAATCAAATGCCAGACACATTTGCTGACCCGAAAAAGAATGACTAAGTCATATATAAACCAGCTTGTAAAGCACCAACGAATTTGATGTCCAAGAAGAGACAGAGTCAAGTTGCTACAAAGTCTAGACAACGTATGAAACGTGGTAGACCAATAGGTTCCAAAAGATAAGAATCCTCGGAAACAAAAGAAAGGTGTAGAGAATGATAATCAAAATCCAAATCCGAGTTTATTAAGGAAACCATCCCAGACATGGAGATAAGGCCGACCGGCTCTAAGGTACATGTACCAAACAATACAGCTTGGGACGCCAAGCTGCAAAGTATTAAAGGTCCTGATAATAATGAATCTCAATCGATTATATCATGTCTGGAACATAATGGAACCAATAAGGAATGTCGACATAAGATAATTTATTTGTTTACAAGGTAGCACTTGAATTTATGAATATAAGCGAAGATCATGAACCCACGTCAATATAAGAGTGCGCACTCGTAGAACAGATTGGATTGAATGGAAACGTGGGGTTAAATAGTTCAAGGAAGAAAAGCGTATTTGGCCATATGATTAAGACGCCATATGATGTTAAAACCAGTGGATATAAATGGGTCTTGTGAGGAATAGAAATCGTGAGATATAAAGCTGATGTTGCACAAGGATTCTCACAAAGACCAATAATAGATTATGAGGAGACATACTCCCATGTGGTGGATGCAACTACTTTTAGATTTCTCATAAGTCTGGTTATATAAGAGAGAAATTAGACTTGCAGCAAGTTGATGTAGTGTGTGCATATTTATATGGTCCACTGGATAATGAAAGTACTAGAGGGTATTGAGCTGAAAGTACAACAAGTTCTCGAGAACAATATTGATAATCATCAAAGTATATGATCTGAATATCCTAGGAACCTCTGGATACAATTTCACAAATAGTTGAATATCTCAAGAAAGAGTTTGTAATGAAAGATCTTGGAAAACAAAGTTTTGTTTGGGATTACAGCTTGAGTACATTAACAATGAAATCCTTGTGCATCAAATAGTATATACAGAAAAGGGTACTCAAGAGATTTAATATGGACCAGTCTCACCCATTATCTAGTACATGGGCGTGAGATCACTTGTTTTGGACACTGATCCATTCAGTCCAAAGTTAGACGATAAAGAAGTCCATTTAGTCCTGATATGGACGATGCAAAAGTCTTGTTTTAGACACTGATCTGAGTGGTCCATAAGAAGGACGATGAAGAAGCCTTTGATTTTGGTTTATTTTATACTAACCAACCCAAAGAAGGGTTATTTGGTTTTGTTGATTTGTTTTCAGACAGGTTATGTTTTACACATGGTGGTACACGCATATCACAGCAACATCAACCAAGATTTCGTGTGTGTGTATTTGAGGTCGATGACTCAATATGTTCGATCAGATTGTGGCATGGCCGATGGTAAAGAAGAACCAACTATCATGTTCGAGGACAAAGCATATTCTGCCCAAGATCTTCATCACCCACAGATTGCAGAAAATTGGAGAGGTCCAAGGGACCTTCAGTAATGTCCAAATCAGGGGGAGTAATGTGTGTTGTATTCTTTTTTCTTCACCATGGTTTTGTCCCAATTGAGTTTTTCTGGTAAAGTTTTAATGAGGCAACATTAAAACACATTACAAACTTTAAATGGTTATGGCATCCAAGGGGGAGTGTTATGAACCAGATTGTGGATGGCTCATAACCAAGAGATTATGATTTGTAATCTTTCCATTTATCTATAACGGTGTAATCTCTTATATAAGGAACCTCTATGTCATGAATAAAAATAGAATTTTCCATTACTTTTATAACAGTATTAGGTATTAGCTTATAAAAAAACTGCGCTTCATAAAAATGAAAACGCAATGTTAATGGTTCCCACGACTATCATTAGGTTATTTATAGTAGAGAAAATGACTAGGATATCACTAAAATTTTTTTTGTCACAAATATAGCTTAAGAATAAAAATGACCAAAATAGCACTTGATGTTTTATCAAAAGAGATAAATATACAATTATATCCCAATAGTAAATTAATTTAGACATTAGAGTTTAGAGTTAAGGGGTGGAGTTTAGGGTTTAGGATTTAGGGTTTAGGGTTTAGGGTTTAGGGTTTAGGGTTTAGGGTTTAGGGTTTAGGGTTTAGGGTTTAGGGTTTAGGGTTTAGGGTTTAGGGTTTAGAGTTTACGGTTTAGAGTTAAGGAGTGGGGTTTATGATTTAGGGTTTAGGGTTTAGGGTTTAGGGTTTAGGAGTGAAGTTTTGGGATATAATTTCAAACTTTGAAAAAAAAAAATTTAAATTTTTCAAAAGATAAAATGGCATTTTGGTCATTTTAGTTTTTGAGAGCTATTTTTGTGACATAAACTTTGAAATCATTTTAATGCTATTATAGTATGTACATAATGAACATTGCGTAGACTTGTATTAATTTTACCCACTAGCTTACTCAACTTCTTTATAATTATCTAATCTATTAAAATTGAATTACATTTATGAATTAAATCTTCATTCATTTTTATAATTACAGTTCATGCCACTGAATTAATAACTATTAAGCATCATTTAAAATTGATTTTTTTTTTAAAAATGTGTCGTTCATTAAAAATATTTTGGTCATCCGATAAAATTGGAAAGCCAAAATTTTTTCCATTATTCTCTCATTTAGTTTTTATATCAAAAAAAGCTGGACCTACATATAATAATGTGAATACAAAACTTAAAATCTTTAGTAGTTAAATGTTAGATACAAAATGTTAACCAACTCTTCTACGCATTGATTTATTATAGGTTTAAAAACCAACTATTGATATTTTTACATCCAAATAGTTTCATTATACACATAAATTTATTGTAAATCCACGAAACATTATTGTATTCTAATGACTAGCCCAGTAATCTAAACCCCAAAACAAAAACCCTGGACAATGTTCATTTTTAATTTCTAAAATTTATTACAAAATTAGTTAATATTTTGTAAACATAATAATAATAATAATATAATAATAATAATAATAATAATAATAAAGAAAAAAGACAATTATATTGAAATTGGTTATAAACAACCATAAGATCCATGAAAATATTAAGTTGTACAAATATTTATTACTTTTAAATAAAAAATTTAGAGAAAAATGATTCTACGCTTCGAAAGCGTGGATCACATCTAGTTTTAAGTTTAAAACATATCCATTTGATTGGAATAATCCAAGGGGATGAATGAATTCTTTTTTATTTTTTTTCCTTTGTATCTGCGTTTCTATACCTTTAAACTGGTAATTTTTATTTCCAGTTATCATTAATTATTTACTGCTAACAATATACCCATCTCAAATTCTTAAATTACTTTTTTGGTACTTTTTTCTGTTTCGTTCGTTTCTATCGTTTTTTGGATGGTTAGTCATCTCGGTTTTTGGTAATTGATCTACTTTTTGTAATGTGGCGCGTCTTTGAAAGTCTAATTCATGTTATTTGTTATGATTAATTGATTTCTTTCAGAAAAAAATGATTAATTCATGGAGTTTTACTTGAAAGAAGTTATACTGTAGTTTACCAAAAAAAAATTCATATTAACAGATGGGCCCAAGACCCTCGTGAGCCTACAAGCCCAAGCGAGAAAGAGATGTTTGTTTTTGTCTCAGAATACGAATGTGCATATGAGTAAAAGAATTTACACACAGATATGATAATTTGGTAAAGCTACGAAGCTACTGTAGCGTTGGATAAGCCCATAGTCCACGGACAGCCTCATCCTCCGAATCACTTTCATCGGACGAACTCGTTGTCCCCAGTAAATAGTTAACAACCTGTGAAGAATCAAAACCACCAAAGGCATATATAGATAGCTTGCCCTACAAGAGCCACGAGAAACATTTCTTGAAGGAGGAAGAAGCTTATACCTGGTGAGTTAACATGAGGTCGAGTGGCTTCTTGCCTGATTTCAACCGACATTGTTTCTTCGGACATCTCAAGTTGTCGTGCCAAACAACGGAGTCGCAGTAACTGCAGTATCCCCGACCAGATCTTAACATCTTTGATGATTTATACACTGCACGGTTACGCAAAGAAAATGCATACTTTACGAATTGTACATAGAGAAAGCGTTTTAAAAAAAAAAAAAGAAAGAGAGAAGATAAAACCCTTACAGATATATTCGTTCTTAAAGGCTTCTCTCCAGTCAAAACCGGGATGAATATGAATCGAGACTTTGTGACTGAAGTGAAGATCAAATAGTGAACGCCACAGAGAGCCTTCAGACGTTGCTTGGTTCCATGAGCTACAAGAATAACATATAAGTAAAAAAGCAAGAAAAAAGAATGTGCAAAATACAGGAGAAAGTAGTACCGAGAGACTTGGGATGAGGAGAGTAAGGAATATACATCAAGGAAACTGAAGATATGAACAAGGATATCTTGCGGAAGTGAAGGCAAATCTGGGGGAAAAAGAGGGATAATCTCAGGGTAATTAAAGAGGAGATTTACAGAAAGATAAGTAGAAAAACATACCTATATGTTCGTCATGGCTCTTAGTGCGTCTCTTAAGTGCTACTTTTGCCTGCTTAAACTCTACAATGGCTAAGTTCTTCTTCTGTTTAGGGAATGCTGATTCCACGCTCTTGACGAGAAGGTTAGCCGCTGAAACAGCAGCTGATGTGTTCATGCTAAATGAGAAAAATAAATATAAATATATAAGCTGAAACTGTTAGATAGAGGAGATGAAACATAGATTTCATGAAACCGATAGATAAATTATAAGAATAAAGTGCACTTGATGAGTAGTCTGTCTCATTGTCAGATTCAAAGAAACAGAACATTCTAGCTTTATTAACAAGCAAATCGACAAAGCAAATGCTAAATGACAACGCATATGCAAAGAATCAGTGACGCCTGTAATCTATTACTGGTATTGAAATAAAACCATTCGAAGAACAACTCCCTAAAAACCCAAACTAAGGCTTATTCCTCTGCTTCATGCTTGGCTGCTATTCTAGAATCAAAGAAAGTTGCCAACTTTGGTTTGCTTTTTCTAACAACATATAAAGGAACCATAAGACTGAATCATGTTCTGCTTCTTCAGGACAAAGCAAAGTTGCTAAAGTGTTATGTTTTAGAAAAAAAACACAACAACATTCTACCCTTTTTAAACAAAACATTTATTCTTGCAAATTATATAATCACCAATCAGACTCGATCATCTACTTGAGGGTTGGCTGAAAGTTCAAAACTTTGGTTATTTACTTATCACAATTGAGATGAATTTTCATACAGAAAAAAAAACATACCCAAATCATCAATGAGTACACATTTCAGAGATGTAGAAGAAAAACTTACTCGGGAAGAAGACGAAAAGCGGAGAGACAATCTCGAAAGATGAAAGCTTTGAGGTCTTTGGGTAATTGAGAGTAACCAAGATCTATAATGGAGCTCAGTTCATTGCAAGCAAATGGGTAGAGATGATTATTCGAGAGGGCTTCTGCTACCTTTAGATTTTGGTATCTCTTCGTATATTTTTCTTGAATCATCGTCTGGGGTTTGCTTTGATCATCTATCCGAGTTTTCATGTTTTGCGCAATTATGTTCTCTTTACTGACAATTTGGTTTATCAAACCGGTACCGGTTGAGTATAGCTTTTTTTTTTTTTATGGATCGATATCTAAATCTTGTCTCGTATAAAAATTAGGGTGATTTTGCTCAATATTCAGACTCCAAAATAAAGAATATAGCCATAGTAAAGTAGAAATCATGGGATATGAAAATTTGAGCCAAATCTTGACATTTTTCGTCTTGCACTCGCGTGCGCGTGAAGATAAAGAGAGTGACACATTTCGATCGTAACAATTAGCTTACTATATTCACGTAATTGGAAACACAACGTTTTTATAAGTGTATTACACGATAGGCAACACTATACTATAATATATATGATGTACCCAAAGGTGGACTTCAATGCAATAAGATAAATCTTATAGCAATGGTGACCATAAAAGATTTGAAAGTGTTGGATTGTACTGTGTACGAGACATATATATGCTAACATGACATATAAGAACAATAAGGGTGGAAATTTTAGTATACTATATGTGATATAGTATAGTCTGCCGGAGTTGCTATGGGAAAACAGTTTGTTGGAGAATACATAATAAGTGGTTCAAGTGGAGGCCACTATAGTGGGTACGTTTGTACACTAGAGGTGGAAGAGATGACGGGTGGTGACTGTGGTGGAAGAGAAGATGACGGCGGCGATGAAACAATCAGTAGTAGTGATGGTGACAATGATATGTTCGAGGGGAATGAACAAGAAAAAAAATGACGGCCTTAGACATGATACGCACAATTAACATGATATATATTATACTGTTATATTGAATAAATAGTATTGCAACAAAACTTATTTGCATTGTTGCAATTACTTTATACTAGTACTATAACAACTATAATACAAATTATGTTGGCAAGAAAAAATAATTGCATTGTTGCTGAGAGAGAAAACTAGTAAGGATGAAAGGAAGACGAAAATAAGTTAAGAAAAGAAAATGGTGGGGAAGAAAATGCAGACTAGAAACAAAAGAGAATAAGAGATATTGATATATGCTATATTTTGACAATAAAATAGAATAGTATACTATAATATTTACAATAATTTATGCAAGAATTGATATATATTCTTCATCAAAATGGATTGTTCCTGAAAAGAAATTGTACGCAGTAAATATGAATTTTTATATCTTTAGAGAACTCTAAACAGACGATTCATTCCAGCGCAACTTTTAACATTTTTCTGACTTTTCGTTCTATTCTATTTGTTACAATAGTATAGAATTAAACATACTAATAGAGAGCATTGTTCTACTTCTCAAATGCAATTCAGCATCTGACTCTGGGATGGCGATGAGTGGCGATGGTACTGAAGAAAAACACAATGGAGCTAATGGAGTAATGAAGGAGAAAAGTCAGAAGGCGAAAGAGATACAATTTGCCAAAGAGCAAGAAGAGAATCGTAACATACTATACTTTGAATATAAAATAGAATATAATACATTACACAAAACTACTGTTTATCTTCTCCAATTCAGTCAATCATCTGATTCTTCATCTTCTTAAAACCATTAAAACTGGATCTGCAAAAAAAAAATGGTGGTTCCAATGTAAGTGCATGTAACACACAGTGAGATGATTTCGAAAATTTTGAGAGAGACTACCATGCTCTTCAATCTTATCGGACTTACCTTGATTCCTTCGTCTCGATAGGAAATTGTGGTCATTTGCAAAGTTTTCAGAGGTTATCGAAAAGTAAAGAGACGGTGGACCCTACAATTTCTCACGCGCATAGTGGGATATTTTGGGCATTATACATAAAATATGCACAATATCGTACCCTAAAATCTGCTATGGTTAGAATCTTATTTTTCTGGGTTGCTATAGACATAAGGTCAAATTTCCCTAAAAATTATGTAACCAAATATTTTGCAACAATGTTACCAACAAAACTAATGAATTATCGGAACAAGCAAGGTTGTGTTATTTAGTTCGATATGATGGCCATTATAAATATAATTTTATAAAATATTTTAGATATATTTGTAATTTAAGTTTTTGTAAAAATATTTTATATATATAATTATTATTCATAAAATAAAAATAACACCAATTATTTTCTATTTTTATTCATCAGCAAAAAAATTAGCCATAAATAAAAGCTCTAATCAAAGTTAAATTTTGGTATAATTTTTTAGGTAATTTCCTTACTATTAAAATAAATAATTCAACAACTAATTGATAGAGAAAAATGGTCTATTTGGACTTGAACAATTTTCATCATGTTAAATATGACTCGAACAAAAGTCTAGTGATGAAATATGATCTCATCATAATTCTAATTCAAACTAGGCGAACTCATAACCATAAAACCAAAAAAAAAAAAGATTTTGATTAGCTTAGAGTTAATCAACCGTAAAAGGTGTATGAGTCAGTTATCACTATGACATGATAAAGTTTCAATAGCTTAACAAAATGAAGTTGTTTTTGCTTATTGACGCAAACAACGTCGTTTTGTGTCGTCTTTAAATAACATCTTACCTCTTTTTCCCCATTTTGTTCGACATAAACCAACAAAGACTCTAAAATTGTGAATTCGATATTGTATAAACTCAGTGTTAATGTGTTCGTCAAGGTAATTTATAATCATTTTTATGTATGTTTATAACTGATCGAATATGCATTGATGGAGACGACTTTGTTTGATTGTTATGGAGTTTTCAATTGGAGAAATGGGAGATCGAGGAAAAGGTATTCCTAGAGCTGTAGACGTAAAGACGCTATGGTGATGAAGAGAATGCTGTTCGTTTGGTTGCCGTAGCCATCTGCGGCTGCGGCTGCGTCAATTTTTTTTTTCAAATCTTGTTCGTGCCGTTACTGCGTCTAGATGCTGCGTCCAAACGCTACGTCTAGACGCTGCGTCCAAACGCTACGTCTGGTGTCTGCAAAATCTGGACGCCAGAATTATCAGCGACTGAGTAAAAAAAGCTGCGTTTACTTACTATAATTACGATTTTACCCTTGACCTAATTCATTATTTGAAAAAAACATAACTAATAGACGCAACTGCTCTATCTTTCTTCGATAAACGCATCTCGAACTCCATTGACACATCTCAAGCTCTGACGAACTCCATGATGCATCTTCGAGCTCCAATATTTCTGAGCTCTCTCTCTCGATCTACCCATCTCTGAGCTCTCTCTCTTTGGGGTAACTTTCTCTGTTTGGTTTAACTCTCTCTCTCTTTGATAGTTGGTCTCTGTTCTAAACATTGAACGTATCAGATTCACACTCTCTTGACGACCCTCAGACCCTCTCAAGGTTAATCTTAAGGTATGTTGCTCTGGGTTGTTTTTGCCATGTCTTGATGTTTCCTTGTCTGTTTTTCTCTTATGATTATTGTTCTTTGTAAACATGCACTTGCTTATTGCTTATTGTTCTTTGTAAACCACTAGTGAGCATCTAGTATGAACGTTCATTTGATGTTGGTCTTATCTTCACTATCATATGGCATCTTTGGACTGCATTAGGGCTTGTGTTGAAACAACTTGTGTAGTTAACATCAATGGTTTCAATGTCAAGATATGAGTTAGTCTATCTTTATTTTGTTTGGTTTTATTTGGGTAAACTCCAAAACGGCTTCGTATGTTCTATAGCTTTGTTATGATCGTGCTCTTTCAAGTGTATAGAGTTGTTTGTTCAATGACTTCTTACGTGAACTTTTAATGTTGTGTAGGAAAAACCACTTGCAGAGTAAGAACCTCATTGACCTTCTTAGAGAGTTTGACTTTGACTATTTGCAGCTGCCTATCGCTCTATAGCTTGCTCAGTGGTAATTGTCTCTGTTCTGAGTGGTAAGTGTTTTTGATTCCGTGTTTATGCAAATGAATGATGAGATTTTGATTGATTAGTTGATAACCTACTGAATGTTTGGTGTACGAGTCTTATGTTATTGCTTCTTTCTTAGCTTCTTTCTCAGGTTTGTGTAATTGGTTTCTCTGATGGGTTTGTATAAGATCTTCTGTGTTCTGGTTATTGACGTTTTAGCTTGATATAATCTGATGGGTTTGTTGGTTACTCGCATTTTAGCTTGATATAATCTGATAGCTTGATTTTGGAACCTCTAGACTAAGCACTGTCTTTAGTCTCTTGAGGTTATATCCTTGCAGGCTCTCTCGTCTCAAGCTCACACTCTCAAGTTCAGACCCTCTCAAGTTCAAGAGGTTTTGGTTGTTGTGTTAATAAGAATGATTCACTGAATATTGTAGAATGAGCTGGATGTTACACAAGTTATAATCTCATTTGTTTTGCGTGTAATGGCTTTGTTGTTGATTTGTTAGCAAATTTCATGTTGCTGGTGTAATAACAATCTCCTTTTGATGGCTTTGTAGATGCTTGAAAGATGGTTATTGGAAGATGAAGATGATGATTATAATGATGAACTTGGTTTATTTGATGTGGCTATAAGTGAGAGATTGAGTCAAAGAACAGACTGAGGAGCAGGATGGCGTCATGTTCAACAACTTATGTATGAATCTGATCAACAATGTTATGACATTCTTTTGAAGCTTTGTGCAAGATCGTAACTGAGCGATATGGATTGAAAGAGTCTCACAATGTCTACATTGAGAATCTATTGCGATTTTTCTCGAGGTTGTTGGTCAAGATAAGACGAAGCGGGATATTAGTGCAAGGTATCAAAGATCATTGGATACGGTACAAAGGAAGCTTGATGATGTCTTGAGTGCTCTTCTCAAGTTTGTAGAGGATACACTAAGACCACAAGAAGGCGAGTTTACAAGAGTCAATCCGGTTTTGAGGAATGATGATCGGTATTGGCCTTATTTCAGAGATTGTATTGGAGCAGTTGACGGAACTCATGTCCCGGTACTCCCTCCAAATCAAAATGCAGAAGCATACAAGGCAGAAAGCAAGATCCTACAATGAATGTTCTTTCTATATGTAACTTCGATATGAAGTTCATATATACATATCTCGGTGTACCTGGTAGAGCACATGATACCAAGGTTTTGACTCATTGTGCGAGGAATGACGCTTCTTTCCCACATCCTCCTCCTGGAAAGTATTATCTACTTGACTCCGGATATCCGACCAGGACAGGCTATCTTGGTCCGCATCGTAGTATGCGATATCATCTTGGTCAGTTTGCTAGAGGAGGACCACCGGTTAGCGCAAGGGAGTTGTTCAACCGAAAGCATTAAGGTCTGCGATCAGTGATTGAGGGGAGATTTGGAGTATGGAAAGCAAAATGGAGGATTTTGGATCGTAAGCATTCAAAGTATGATCTTGTCAAGTGGATTAAGCTGGTGACAACAACGATGGCGCTACACAACTTCATGCGTGTATCGTCATGTCTAAAAAAGAGGAAGATGTACAGAAGATGAACTCGCCGGCTATACTATATGCGGTGGAAGAGAGTTATAGTATAGTATGTTTTCTTTAGTGTTACTATTTATATAATGTTACTATACTATTTCAGATATAGTCTCCTCTCACTCTTGTATTTCTATGCTATATCTATGAAAATGAACAATCTGTTGTGACCTTTAGTTTCTACATTTCTCTATTTCTTCATGTTCATTAATAAATAATAAATAATTTTTCATGTTCTATTTTTATTTAATTGTTGTAAATAATTACTCGTTCATTGACTAGTGGTAGAACACGTCAAATTACCAAACTAAATAGTATGAACTCGTTATTGTATTTCTATACATACGCAAGAAATGGAATAACACTTACATCTCTACTGATATTGACAAACATATATATTTCTTGTTACTCCGACTCAATCACCTACACATGTACGATGAGTACTACTATCACTATCGGTTGTTTGACAAATTCATTATATACCAATTTCTAGTTTACAAGTCCAAGTCTATCCTATAATTCATACTTATAAAGTATAGTTTAATATTACATAATATTATGTACTAGTTTCAGATTTTGATAATTGGGTTAGGTTTTATATTTATGTTTAGGGTTCAGTAAGTAGAGTTTAAGATTTAGTATTTAGATGGATGAGTGATGTTTAGGGTTTAATATTTAGGAGTTGGAATTTGGAATAAAGTTTAATATTTAGGAGTTGTGAATAGATTTGGAGTCCTATGATGACGATAGGATATTTATGTGGTAAACAACGTGTCGTGTTAGTGGGTGGTGTTATAATTAATAGTTGAGTTTTACAACCGACCATATCATCTATTTTTTCTCTCTACCATAAGTTACTTGCAAAAGATGAGGATATAACCGGCTGAAAAAAGGTTAAATGTTAGTTAGTTAATTATGTCAAAATCAATGTCTTATACTTAATTCTTATTTTCAGTAATTTAGAAAATAAATCTATTTTTAAATCATGATTCACATGGCAGCTGGAGGAAAAAGTAATGCTAAATTGGCATCTTGTGAAAAAGGGTTTTTCGCCTTATTAATATAGACTTCATTATTGGCTATTTTGAGGATATGCCTCTTTCTTAGAAGTATGTTCATATTAATTATTTTACCAATTAAATGATGAAGACTTAAATTCATAGTTTATTAAGCTTTGGTCAAAGTATAAAGTAAAGTTTGTTTTAGAAAGTAAAATTGTGTTCGTGAAACTTATTGGGGGGGGGGGGGGTAATTAACTACTTCAAACTGAAATTATTAGAAATTTATAATCGGCAAATACTAGCACAAGATGCTACATGGTATTTAATTGTGGAAAATAATTAATACCATTTCACTAATGTTCAAATGTAATTAGGTAAGAAAATCATTCTTTTTGTGTTTCTTTTGACCATTATTCTCTATAGAAATAAATTGGTGGATTATGTTTTTTCTATAATTGACAAGGAAAACATATTTTATGTTGACTACACAATCCCTATATATAATTATCCTACACAAACAAAAATCAGAAAATCAAGAAAATACATACAAATGGCTATCACCAACAAAATTTTAATCGCATTTGTTTTTACTATCCTTTGTGTCACATCTGATGTTCATTGTAATACATATGCTAGCCCTCCTACTCATTGTGCTCCATCTGCTAGTCCTTCTGGTAATAACTTACTATATTACCCCTACTTGTTAAATATGTACATTATTTATCCTCTTTATATGAATATATATGTTGTATTAATGATTATTACTATTATATATGTGGTGAAATAGATGACGGTCAAGAAATAAAATGCTTCACATACAATCAGTGTGCATTTTGGAAGTCAGGGGAGAGACTCTGCGATGGTATGTGTAGACGTCTGAATCAATTTTTATATGGCAGGTGTGCTACTAACAACAAATGTTGTTGTTACTAAGCATGCATCAAATATGAAATAATTTGATCACATGTAATGGTATCTGCATAAAATAATAAAATAATTAATCTTCATAAATGGTTTAAAATCAATGAAAAAGATTGAGATTATAAAAGAAAATGGTAACAGTTGGAAGTCAAATTATAAACAATAATGTCACTTGTAAAAATCCATAAGTACCACAAGAGCTAACTAATGAATCATGAACATGGATGCCAGTCTATGGTCACATTAGCTAGCTTCCTCACAACAGACTCGAAGCCTTGACATGTCCATCGCTTAACGAATAAGAAATTTACAAAGGGCCTTAAGTTAAAAAATATATTAATGGGCCCTTAGTTAATAGTTTACTAGGTGGATTGTCTCCACACACGTTGTGCAGGCTTTAATATAACTAGGGATTCCGGGTGTATTCGTATAGTTTTAAGTTAACTTAAAAAGGTTTATATTTATGAACATAAGCCGTGTATATATATTACAATCGACTATAACATTAAATTCGTAAAAAATAAAATTTGTTTGTATGTACGTATTCATTATCTTGTATATAACAATTTAAAATCATATATATAGTATAATAAGTAAGATGAGTAAAAACTAACAAAATATGGTTATCATTTAAATACATTTTGTGATTTAATTTTTTTGTATAAAACAATTGTAATATTTACAACTGATTTAAACTTTGTTTTCACTATAGAATCATTGAGTTCTAATATCAAATTGAACAGTTTCTTAACATAAATAAAATTGAATCAAAAAAATTGATCCAAACGTAAAATAATATCATTGTCCAAACCAGACCAAACTAAAGAACAAATTTTTTAAACGAACCATTACCAAAACTTGATATTTAAATCATATTAAACCAACAATTACTCTAAATTAAGAATCTCGGCCTTTTCTAAAAGACCTTAGTCTTTTTTTTTTAAGTTGGTTTGTAGTTTTAATGATTCTTTGTTATAATAACTCCAGTGACTGGATTAAGATGTGATTTTGGAGCTGACTGGGATTAAGAGATCTAAGGACGTTGCAGGCAAAAAAAACTGAGACATACCCTTGCTTGCAGTCTCCGTACAGAGAATATTGTTCAAGAAGGGAAGCCATGAAACAAAGCATATTACGGAGATCATATTTAATTGTTTAGCTAAGAAAACTAAATAATAAAAATGGTGGTTAATTCTTTTGTACAATTTATGGTTCTAATTGGTAATTATGTTGAAGTAAAAAAATTACCACAGATTCTTTGTTTCTCGTAATTTATACCAGTTATAAGTTAAATTTTTGGACAGGCTATTAACAGATGGTACTACTATTTTCCTTTAAATTCTTCATGGAACCGAAATAAGAAAGAGTACTCAATAAGAAAAACATAAATTAAAAAAAAAGTACATATATTTTATAATTGCATTACTGTAAAAAGAGTTGAGCATAATTAAAGATTAAGAATAATAGTTAAAACTTTATTAGATTAGAGTGTATACAATCTTTCTCGTTCCTTTCAAGTTTTATTTTGGTAGTAGTTGAAAATTATAGTTATAGAGATGTCCGTCAGAAAATTTTAAGACTGCATATACTTGTATGAACTTATAATCTTTCATGTGACAATGATTTGACCAGGGAGTCACTTCTTCTCACCGTGCCTGGCTTCTTTCTTCTTCTTCCTGCCAGCTCCAACTTCTTTCTTCTTCTAGCCACCCTCTGTTTTCTTCTCTCCAACTTCCCTTCCTTCTTTGTCTCTTTCTCCTGCAGCCGAGACTTCTTTCTTTAAGGCGGGAGGGGTGG
This sequence comes from Brassica oleracea var. oleracea, assembly GCF_000695525.1. Taxonomy (NCBI): domain Eukaryota; kingdom Viridiplantae; phylum Streptophyta; class Magnoliopsida; order Brassicales; family Brassicaceae; genus Brassica; species Brassica oleracea. Next base: position 34,887,777 of record NC_027756.1, read on the forward strand.
CACAGTCTTTGACCAGAAGAAGAGATTGATGGTTCATTGAGTTTTTGGCCAGTAAAAGCACAAGTTCTTTAACATCCATTGTTCCTTTGACAGTACCATGTCTTTGGCTGCATCAATAGCCACCGTTTCAACCCCTAGCTCAAATATGTAATATATATTTATTAGCATTAGAAGTTACTTTTAGCTTTAACTTGGATTAGAATAATGTTAAATAGTGATGCTTCCTTTCATGAGCACAATTCCTCTACATATTCAGACAGAGAGACTCACTCATCAACTTGGTTCGAAAAAGCGAGAGTTTTTGTCGCCATGGCGCTAAGGCGCCCAAGGCGATGCCCTCAACGCTTAGGGACACCCTTGCCAGGCGAGGTACATAGATCCCTAGCTTTTCTCGCTTTTTCCTCGCTTTTGCAATATCCATAGAGCGCTAAAAGCGGCGTTTAGTTGTGCCTACACAAAAAAAGAAGATTTGCTTAAAAATGTACACTTAACAAAACGGTTTTGTCAGAATATTTAGTATATCTAAAAGTATTCCCACGTATTAGGCGGGTATCCACAACCCCACTAATGATGAAGATGATGCTTTCGTCCATGATGATGAGGACCTGACTTGGACTTTGGTGAGTGAAGCAGCCGGAGCTGAAGAACCAAGCTATGGTACTAGAGGAGCGAAGACTCCTCATTCAGCTAAGAACAACAAAGGGAAAGGAATAGCTACTTCTTCAACTCAGAGCATAAACCTGAAAGTAAAACTCATTAGCTTTTCCTCTCTACAACTTACGGCAGTAGCTTATCATTTTCAAGGAAGATGGTAGCTTCTGGAAGGATTTGGAATTGGAGTATGAGGAGAGTGGTTCTGAATCTGAGTAGAGATTCTACTCGGATTGGTGTTTTTATTTGCTTTTGATTTGGTGTTTTATTTGCTTTTGAATTTGGTGTTTGCATTTGGTATTTTCAGTGTTTTGCTATTTGAACCTTTCTGTTTTATTATATGAAGTTGGTGTTTTTTATTTCTTACTTGTCTTTCTTAAGTTTTACGTTATATTAGTATCTTAAGTTTTACGTAATATACTAATATATATATATATATATATATATAAAAGTGGTTTTGCAGGTTACCTTGTTCTGTTGCAGGTAGACAAAGCGCTCGCTTTGTACCGCCATGGCGCTAGGCGCTAAGCTCCCACCTCTTCGCTTCTTGTCGCCACCCGCAATTTCGAACCAAGCTCATCAACACCACTGTCCAAACTAAAATTAAGCAGATAAGGAAGCCAATTAATATAGAGCTCTTACATTTTCTGACGGACGATTCCTTCTGCATGAAAAGGATCCAGCAAAAGGCTTTTTCCTTCCATTTTCTATGGTCAATAGAAACAGAACAATAAGAAAAAATTACCTTGAAGTTTAAACGGGGAACTTGAAGAAGTAGTATAAGTGAGTACCAGATGTTGGGGTTGTCAAAGAGGATTGTTAACTTTTGCTTGTCCAGGCTAATAGTTTTAGATTGTCCTTCAGTCACTCATGAGGGAGTGAGGAAAGTTTCCACCTTGTGATGCTCATAAATAACTCACTGTGGAGACATAACGTGTAATCTTAGGCATATATCCTGGAAGAGAAGAACTAAACACAAATTTCAAGTCAGAGAAATGCTTGATCACAACTTTGGAGAATAGAAAAGGAAAAGAATCAGACCTTACATGGAGCTAGATCCTTGTTCTATTGGCAATAGAAGTTTCATATTGTAAGAAGAACATTCTTTTCTTGTTTGAGTTGTTCTCGCTAGCCATAGGTTCATGGTTGGCTCTCTTCACACGAAGTCTCGTAAACCTGTTCACAGCCTTATCCTTTCTACAAACATAGAGAAGTATAAAACATTAATGATTGATCCTACAATCATGACTTGAAGCACCATTAGAGCTGATATTCTACCTGCCTGAATCCACCTTTGTATCTCAGTCCATTTATTCCCAAACACTCGTTGTGCTTAAAAATCACACATAAGTTCAAATGTCACATATAAACCCAAACACCAAATCTGGAATCTTATCTATGTAAGATAAAGTTTGTAAGTGAATTATATACCTCGCACACAAAAGCATAGTTCTTCAGAAGACCAATCACTTGAAATCTGAAACAGTTCTAGCACAACAACACATAAATCTTTTACCTACAGGAAACAGATTGACCAACCTTCTTCACAATCTCTCCATCAACGGGAACTGAGTTTTTTTACAGGAGATTCTCGATGGATCGACAAAGGTGAGAGACGTCACAAGGTAAGAACCTGGATGATGATGATTCAGCGGTGAAGGAACTTCGACCATGACTGAGCTTTTACCGGAGGAATTGCATTTTTTATTTGACGGTCGCGGAGTAGAAGAAGAGATCGTGCAGATAGGTTTAGACTAAAGTGTCGATGGATGTAACTTCTTCAGAGTATGTTTTGATTTTGGGTGGATTTAGTTTTGTACATAGAGATTTATATAGGAGAAGGATCAAGGGAAAGTGGATAGAACATTGAAGAATGGTTGATAAAGTTTGGCAAAGCAAGCAAATCTATACATCGGAGAAGATGAAGTGGAAAAGTTGGAGGAGAAACTCAAGCGTGAAACGATAAAAGCTTATCCCTATGTTCTCTACCTGGGCTGGAATGGGCCAGAGTGATAATTTTCATATTTTCATAAAACCCATACGAAAAGAAAAAGGGCCGAGACTCGCTTTTGGACATTGCGTGTCTGACGTGGCGAAAAGCTCTTTTCCAATTGGTCGATTTTTTAATCTGACGTGGACACACTCTCTACTCCTCATATAACACTTTTAATATAGTATAGATTTTTAGATTTATAGTTATATTTGTATAATTTATATTTCCTCATATAGGAATAGCATATATTATGTTTATGTAATTATATGAATGCTTAGATAACTGATTATCTCTCTCTTTTTGATTACATGTCTATCTCTCTTTTTATCGCTCATTTTGTTTCTCTTTGTATATACCATATAAAAATTCAAAAATATTTTAATTTCAAAATTTTCATTAAAAAAAACTTGAAGACTTAAAAATTTAATTTTGAAATTTGCAATGAATATTCAAGAACGGTTATAAATTATTAAAACTATTAAAAATCTCACATTAAAAGTTTTGTTATCACGAATATACAATTTTTGTTATAGAAGATAAATATAATCATAAAACCATATGATTACTAAGTTTTATTTAATAGATATCCATATTAAATATATGTAAAAATCATTTAAATTTATTTAAATCCATACAAAATATATAATAGTGATTGTTTAGATTTATTATCATAAATAAATAAATAAAATTGATTGCTTTGACAACAATTTAATTGTATACGTAATAGTTAATTGTTTTTCAATTATTGATTATTTTGTTAGTTTTAGAATATGTAAAACGTAAAATAAATAGTAGTACGTAAAAATAATTTTTATATACAATGTTCATTCCGCGCAAGATGCAGATCTTAAATTAGTAGCAAAATATAATATATCAATTATTTATTATTATTACGTAATGATGAAGCATCATGTATCAAAGAAAACGCACAGAAATCATATTATATGCAAGACTCAACATTAAACTTTTCTAGTCACCATTTAGTTATTCCAAACAATGCATTCCTAGCCGACCCTGTCAATTATTTATAGTTTAGTAATGGTCTTGTTTCCATCCAACACATTTTAAAGCTTTACAATTCACATATAAAATAAATATGCATGGTCTTGTGTCCATCCAACACATTTTAAAGCTTTACAATTCACATATAAAATAAATATGCATGGTCTTGTGTCCATCCAACACATTTTAAAGCTTTACAATTCACATATAAAATAAATATGCATGTTCTTTTGTGTATATATATTAATAATAGGAGTCCCAACTAATATTGGAAGTCATGGTCCAGTTATATGTATCATCAACAACCTCTCTTACCGTAATGAGAGAGAGGTTAAACCATTGCAAGTAATTGTTGTTCTGGTCACCAAATTGATGTGATATTGGAGTAATCTTTGAGATATCGAAGGAGAGAGTGAGATTTTCTGAGTTGGAGTTGATTAAAGAAGCTTTTGACAATAAACGGGGGCCAAGGTTTAGAATCAATGATTTTGGATCATTTTATTCATTGGTGTAAAATGTGAAGGAGCAGCTGCAAATTTTTGTTCATGTATATTTTTTTTAAGCACGAGTGGATGACTAATGTCTGCATAGTTTTCAATGTATCAGACTAATATAACGCACTAAGTTGTTTGATTTTGATTGAGTAATGAATGGAACGAAAAAAAATTGAGGTCCACTTAACGATAGTGTTTTTAAAGAGAAAAGTGGCTAGATAGTTGCAAAAACAGTTTGGTGTATATGAAGACCAATTGTGATTACAGTGATATATATGATAGATTGTGGAACTCACACGGAAGATGAACGCATGGTATAGTTAGTTGATTATAATTAGAAGATAGCAACTAGGCACAAACCTAATGGTGAAAGACCATGATGTTGAATACGATTCTAATAAAAATACTAAAAGAAATCAAATAATTAAAATTAATTATGAAAACTAAATGAAAATGTGGAAACAAAAAAACTATATATTTCTAAAGCAAATTAGACAAATTTTATCAAAAAAGAAAAAACAGGTAGTTTTTATTTCTTGCTTATAAATATAATAATTAATTTACATATTTATATAAATTTCATAAAATATACTTAAAAGGATTTCAATCAAATTATAATAGTCAGATAGCTAGAGAATCTTTGTTTTTTTTGGGTCAAACTAGTAATAAAAAAATCTAAAAGTTAATTAAACCAAGATTGCATGCTATATTTAGTTAGACTGGTAAATTTAATTTTGAAATAGACCAAGGAAAAAGTTGGTTTATACATTGGTTTATACTTTCTTGAGATAGATGATAAATAAAATGGAAACTCAATAATTTTCAAGTCATTAAAATTAAATAAATAAAATATAACAATTATTTAACTTAAAAACTTAAATAATCCAAAATAAAAATCTTAAATAAAAACTAATGTTTAATTAATTTCTAACTCATACACATTACATCTATAATTTTGAATAAAAAACACACAACAAACTATGAGTTCTAACATTTAAAATTTATTAGGTAAAAAACATTTGATAGAAATAGTTTTAAATTTTATTAAAAAAAATCTAATGTATATATGTAAATATATATTCAAATAGAAACCGTAATAGAAAAATAATTAAAATTGTGGCAAACCCCAAGTACGAATAATATAAAGAGTTTAAAAAAAAGATATCTCCCAATACATTAAAAGAGAAGTCACTTTAGTGATTTCTGCTGAGGTGGCACTCATATAGTGCTTCTCAGAAAAAATGTTATAATTCTATTGGCTAGTTTTTTTGAATTTTTTTTTTTCATTTATTTTAATCAATCGCTTATGTAGACAAGCCCAAAACTATTGTTTTATATAGACAAGCCCAAAACTATTGTCGATTTCGTTAAGCCCATATATAGCTAGGGGATAATAATTATCGATTTAGTTTAGCCTTGGGTACCTGTTCGGGTTCGGGTCTGGTATTTCGGATTTTCGGGTATTTTAGTATAGATGTGTAGAACCCGTTCGGGTATTTCTGTACTTCGGGTCGGGTTCGGATATTTTTAGTTCGGATTCGGTTATTTCGAATCTGGTTCGGATATTTAGATTTTGAAAAAAAAAATTAAAATTTTCATTTCTCAAGTTTCTTATATTTAAAAATATAACTTTCAGTTAACTAATTTTTTTTATTTTTAATAGATTGAATAGTTAATAGATTTGGACATAACATTTTAAAACTAAAAAGACATTAATTTAGTTATTTTTTTAAAATTTCGGATGTAACTTTTTGTTAATTTTTTAAATAAAAAACTTGACAT
>NC_027756.1:34896249-34915991 GCF_000695525.1 Brassica oleracea var. oleracea
AAATTGCTTACAAAATTTATTTAATTTTTTGCAAGTTTCTAATTGAATTTGTTTTTTTATCGAGAAATGTACTTCATAATTTATATTATTTATGGATAATATTTTGATTTTTATTATATTTTCTTTTAATATGTCTACATAAATGTTTGTTTATTATTTATGGAAAAATAATATTATTCACCTAAAATAAAGAATTACGAAACATATACAATACAATTCTAATTAATGATAATATAAAATCTGTTACTTCTAAAACTATACACTATTTATTCCATTTTTTGAATGAAAGTATCTTCGTAAACACACAAAATATTTTGTGACGTTGCAATTATACATACACACAATATCTGCCTCTTCATACTGACGTTACTGTATTCCCTCTCGTGAGGTACGGGCCGAGAGAGAACACAGGGTGCGCACCGATCATGTTCTTATGCCCGCACAGGGTGCGGACCGGTCACCTAGTATAAGTTTAAATGGAAAGAGTATCAATAGAGTTAATTTTGTAGAAATTATACATAATTCACCCAAAATATTGATATAAACAGATAGGCCCATGAGCGCAACAAGCACAAGCAAGAGACGTTTGCTGTTCTGTACTGAGTTGATAACTCTGAATGTGCATACGAGTAAGAAAGTTCACACACATAAAGGAATCCTCTCATTTATTAAAGGTTTTTTTGCTCAGCCAGCCCCTAACCATGTCATATTGGGTTAAGCTGTGAAACTATAGAGTAGGAATCCTTTCTGTGTGTTTCTTAGGATTAGCCCATAGTCCAGGAACGTCCTCATCGTCCGAATCACTTTCGACCGAGTCACTCTCAACCGAACCACTTTCCACTGAATCAGTTTCGTCCAAATTACTTTCATCAGACGAGCTAGTTATCCCCAGTAAATAGTTAACAACCTGTTAAGAAACAAAACCACCAAAAGCATATAAGATAATTTGTCCTACAAGTAACAAAAAACAGACAAAGAGAAGTAACAAAGTTTTAAATGAGGAAAAAGCTTATACCTGGTGAGTTAAAATGCGGTCCAGTACTCCTTGCCTGATTCAAACTGACATTGTTTCTTCGGACATCTAAAGTTGTCATGCCAAACAAGGGTGTCACAGTAACTGCAATATCCGCGACCAGATCTTAACTTCTTTGATAAATTATACACTGCAAGGTTACGCAAACCAAATGAATACTTTACAAATTTAAAGCAGTAATATACGAAAGAAAGAAGATAAAACCATGCACAAAAGAAGCCCGTACCAATGCATTCGTTCTTAGAGCATCCACAACCCAGGGTTTATATGAATCCTTAACTGCAGCATTAGAATAAAAAATTAATAAAAGAGTGTAATACTGGGAAGGAACAGTCCGTAGAAAAGGACTTAACGGATCGAATCCGTAGGGACGTGGCAGCTTCGTATTGGACCGGTCGAAGGGTAAACGTGCACGAGGAAACAAAAATGAAATCATTCGCGAAAAAGAGAAAAAAAAAAGGAGGAAAGGCGACGGTTTATGCGATTCGATTTCCTCGAGCCATCAAGGTAAATCGATGTCTTTCTACAACGATTTGTGATTTTTATTAGGTTTCTTCTTCTTTATGTTCTTGTGTAGGGATCGGTTGTGGGATTTGAAAAAAAAATATACTACTCCTAAGGACTCCAATGGTGAATCCACCATTGGAGATGCTCTTAAAGGCAGGGCCGGCTTAGGAGGCAGTGCAATAGGGCGTGGGCCCAGGGCCCAACTATTTTTTAGAGTAATTAGTATTAAAAAGGGGCCAATTTTTTCAAATTATCCAAAATATATATAAAACAAAAAATTTGAAAATCACTTTGCCCAAGGACCCACATTTTCTTTGAGCCGGCCCTGCTTAAAGGCTTCTCTCCAGTCAAAACCGGGATGAATATGAGTCAAGACGTCGTGACTGAAGTGAAGATTAAAAAGTGATCGCCACAGAGAGCCTTCATGCGTTGCTAGGTTCCATGAGCTACAAACATCACATATAAGTAAGAAGAAGAAGAAGAACAAAGCAAGCAAAAGAATCTGCAACGTGCAAATATACTACAGGACAAAGTAGTAGTACCGAGAGACTTGAGATGAGGAAATTAAGGATGATACATCAAGGAGACTGAAAATGTGAACAAGGACATCTTGTGGTAGTGAAGGTGTATCTGAAAAAAAAAGATTATCTCGGGCATTTTTCTTTAAATGACTAAGAGGTTCTAGATCCGAAAGCCCATACAACTTTTTTTTAAGCCCATACAACTCCATATACCCAGACAATGTTAAATTAATTATTCTACTAAGACAAATTTAACATGGTCAGATCCGAATCCAAGAGTTTTAGGGCCAATAGGCAAACTACTCGTTGGAGCGCTATTAAAGAGGAGATTCCCAGAAAGATAACTAGAAAACATACCTATATTTTCCTCATGGCTCTTAGTTCGTCTCTTAAGGGCTTGCTTAAATTGTACAATGGCTAAGTTCTTCTTCTGTTTTGGAAATGCTGATTTCACGCTCTTCACAAGAAGGTTAGCGGCTGAAACAGCAGCTGTTGTGTTCATCCTAAATGAGAAAAACATATATAAATATAGAAACTGAAACTGTTGAGCAACACATCGGCAAAATAATTACTAGAATCTCTCAAACATTTTATATTAATATAACTAATTACTGTAATCAAATTTAAAATATCAGAAAAGGTGGATCAATCATAGACTGACACATTGCAGATGAAACATAGATTTCATAAAACATCGACGTCGACTAAGAATCAAAGGTATTTGTGCTAATACAAATAAGCTGCTCTTGATGAGTATCATCACATTAAAGGTTAAAAACTTGCCTTTTACGTTTACATTATCGCATTTATATTCAAGAAAACAGAACATTTGGCATCTTTAACAAAAAAAATCATTCTGAAAAAAATGCAAAAGAATCGGTGAAGTCATTTGAAGAACCAAACCCCAACACACACTAGTCTTAATCCTCTGCTTAATGATTGGCTGCTAGAACCAAACAAAGTTCCCAACTTTGGTTTTATTTTCAAGATTTCTCCAGCAACATATAGAGGAACCATAAGATTGAACCATCGTGCAGCACAAAGAAAAGTTGTTAAAGTATTTGTATTTATATATATTCACGAAAGATAAAACATTCTACCCATTTAAACAAAACATGTCTTTTTACAAATTGTGTATGAAAATAACCAAAGAATCTAAGCTAATCTCAACGATTCAGTTACCATTAGACTCAATCCTCCACTTGAGGGTTGGCTGAAAGTTTCTAACTTTGCTATTTACAAGCCATGAGAAAAACTTACTCGGGAAGAAGACGAAAAGCGGAGAGACAATCTTGGAAGATGAAGGCTTTGACATCTTTGGGTAAACGAGAGTAACCAAGATCTATCATGGAGATCAGTTCATTGCAAGCATATGTGTAGCGATGATGATCGGAGAGGCCATCTCCTACCATTAGGTTTTGGTATCTCATCATATTCAAATATGTATGTTGTTGACTCCGCGTCTCCTCTAGGTTTTGATCTATTCGAGTTTCTGTTTGTGGGCTACTACTTTTTCTGTATTCTCATACCAACAACTCAATGTTGAAAACTGGACATTTGTTTATATACGCAATCTTAACACATAATTTAAAAGAAACCTTTAGACCTTTTTTCTGACAACAAGAAATTAAAAAAGAAAAACTAGTATAACTTTTGATATACGCGTTCTTCTTAAATCAATTTCTAGATTAACATTTCCAAATTAAAAAAACTTAGCTTTCAGAAAGACCAATAAAGACTAAGAAAAGGTCAAAAAAGAAAACACTAAGAAGCCAATCATATTTGACTATATAAATAAAGATATAAAGAAAGACTAGCAGGTCTTCTGTAAAGAGGTGAAGCATGTCATTCCAAAATACTAAATTATTGATTTGATAAATAAAAGTGTTGCCAGGATAGACGCATACGAAAATATTTTCGGGATAATGCAGAAAAGAAGTAGTGGAACTGGTCAGGCCTTCGGTGGACTAGCCCTGTCCAATTCATTTTGAACAGATTATGGACGTGCTCTGGACAAAAATCACATGGACAATATGTATCTATAGGCCTTCCAAACATATGTTTGCATGATTTTGAGAAGAAAACATATAGTTTTATAGTTTTGGCGGGAAATACGGTTTTGGAGAAAACATAATTTTACCATTTTAGCAAGAAAATATAGTTTCACGATTTTGGCGGGAGAAAATATAATTTTAAGTTTGACGGAAAAACATAATTTTACACTTTTGGCAGAAAAAATAGTTTTACGGTTTTGACGGGAAAACATAATTTTACGGGTTTGATAGGAAAACATAATTTTAGGCTTTGACAAAAAAACGTAATTTTCGATTTTGGAACATATTTTTTGGTTTCGGTGAAAAACATATTTTTTTTTTGGTTTTGATGTGAAAACATAATTCTACGGTTTTAGTGGGAAAATAGTTTTACGGTTTTAGCGGGAAAAAAATAGTTTTACTGTTTTGGCAAAAAACATAATTTTACTATTTTGGAGGGAAAACATAATTTTACGCTTTTGGCAGAACAAGTAGTTTTACGATTTTGATGGAACGTAACTTTACGGATTTGACAAGTAAACATAATTTTTGACTTTGACGAAAAAACATAAGTTTCAATTTTGGCGGAAAACATATTTTTTTTGTTTTGGTGAAAAACATAATTTTAGGTTTGATGTGAAAACATAATTTCACGATTTTAGTTGGAAAAAGTAGTTTTATAGTTTTGACGGAAAAACATAATTTTACTGTTTTGGCGGGAAAGCATAATTTTGACGAGAAAACATAATTTTCAGTTTGGCGCAAAAACGTAATTTTTGGTTTTGGTGGAAAAAATATTTTTTTTTGTAGGAAAATGCAATTTTTCGTTTTGACGGAAAACTGTAGTTTTTTTGGTTTTGGCGGAAAAACATAGTTTTATAATTTTTCAAGAAAATATAGGTTTATAATGTTGGAGAAAAAAATGTAATTTCAAAGTATTTGAGGGAAAAAGACTATAGATCAATAATTAAAAATATAATTATAAATACTACCAGGCGGCCACTGGTGTTGGATTTTTTTTGGACCATTTTCCTTTCGGACCAACTATAATACCCAAAACTAAAATGATTTATCTGAACAAGCCCAATTAGGCGATACACAGACCATTTGACGGCTCTACTAGGAATCTTTGACTTGAAAGTCTTTCTCTATTATATGTTGAATCTGAAGCATTGATATGGGCACAGAGTGTGCATGATATGGGTAGACGAACTATTTCCCACGAGAACTATAGTATATCATAAAAAATGTCTCTAAACTATGATCCCATACTATATATCCGAGTTAAAAGTATAAAACTTATTTCTCCAGAGAACAAAAGTTAAATATGTATTTCTCCCTAGAACTTAAAATTCAAAACCTCTAAACTAAACCGAAAGTTTTATAAACCCGATTTTAAACTATTATTAGACCTGATTGAAATCTAATTACATATGTTAACCATGAGTTACTAACCCATACCCGAGAAAATAATTCTCCTCGATTCGGATCCTTCAGCCAACGACTAGCTCTAGCTCCTCTCACTTTCGCTGAACACAAAGTCGTGCTTATGATATAAAGAAAAAGACATTTGCGTTAGGTCTCTAAAAGATATATAGTTTTTAGAGCACTACCAACGGGAAATATCTTCCCAAGAAGTTCTTAAAATATTAAGTCAATTAATAATTAAATTTTAAATGACAAAATTAATGTGAACTAATAAAAATGCAACACATGTAAAAAATATCCTGTTTTTTTTGTTGAAGTCCTTAACCAACAACCCATCGCTTCTCTTATTCTACTTTTTTTAATTTTTTTTAATTTTTTTAAATTTTTTTTAATAATAGAAAACTGTGTTCATACCCTAGTTGGGTTGCCCTTAGACCATCTCCAATTGGAACACTATTTTTCTTCTATATTTTACACTAAAATAGAGTAACTCTGTAATAGAGTTGAATTCGCTCCAATGGATTACTCTATAATAGAGTTACACTATAATAAAAGGAAATATAGAAGAATGTTGTTTTTTTACTCCAAATATAGAGTAAAAAGCAACATTCCTATATATTTCACTATATTATAATGTAATTCTATTATAAAGAAAACCATTGTAGTAAATCCAACTCTATAATAGAATTACTCTATTTTAATGTAAAATATAGAAGAAAAAATAGTTTTCTATTGGTGACGTTGGAGATGCTCTTAGGGCCCTAATATCAGTAAATTATTCATGTTGATGAGAAGGTAGTCTACGTGATTCTCATTTTTTGCTTGGAGTAAATTACTTTCCTAATTAATAAATAATTTTCAGTAGGCATGGGCATTTGGGGTTCTATTCGGGTTTTGGTTTTTCGGGTTTATCAAAATCAGCCTCATTCGGGTTATATAAAAGATCGGTTCGGGTTCTATCGGGTTCAGGTCGGGGTTAGTAAATCTTCAAAGAACCGGTATAACCCATTGTACTTTCGGGTTCGGGTTCCAATCGGTTCTTCAATTTAAAAATACCTGATTTGTACCTATTTTGTAAATGAAATCGGTTCTTTGGATTTAAAATACATGATTTGTACATATTTTAATAGCCAAAACATAAGTAAAATCGATTCAAAAATAAGAAAAAATATCAAACGTGATCATTCAAAATCAAGCGAAAGATAAACATAGTTAGTGATAGAAAAAAACCAGATAAATGAAATCATAAAACAAAAACTAAGTTTCATGGAAACATTATTCAATGAAAACAAAACCAAAATCTAAAAACTTCAGGCTTCAACCTCCCACCATCAACCTTCATCTGATAAATAATTATTTTAGAAGTTGAATAATAACTTAAAGTATTTTAGATACATATTAAGAATTAAGATCATATCTGGTAGAAGTTCTTTTTTGTGATTTTAAATGTTTCGGGTTCTATCAGATATCCATTTAGGTCCGGGTTCGGTTCAGATAATACCAATAACCCAAAATACCAAAAAACAAGATCCATTCGGTATTTATGTCGGGTTCGGATCGGTTCGGATTCATTTTTATCGGATCGAGTTCAGTTCAGATTTTCGGGTTCGGTTTATTTGCCCAGCCCTAATTTTCAGATTAATTCTTTTTTTTTTGAATGATTTTAATATATGTTTTAAAGGCTTGATTTTTGGTTTTTTTTGGCCACAAATTGTTTTCTGAATTAGATATATTTTTGTTTATTAAAAAGTAGGTGTATGTAAAAAATAAGATCTATGTAAGAATATGAATTTTGTTTTATTTCATTTAAAGTTATTAAAATTTATTAAAATTATATAAATGCTTTTTTAATTTGCCTTGGGCCTAAAGTGCTCCTACGGCACTGACTGAACACGTAAGAAGAAATAACCGCCATAGCCCTCTTCTTTTGTGTCTCCGTCCACATCGTTGCAACAGATTTAATTGAAGAAGCTTGTCCATGCTCTAATGGATATCCGAATCAGTCAGACGACTCAGACGCCTCCGTATTCCCGTAACGGTTGAGCGGTACACAAAGTCGCCAATAGAGCAAAAGCTGCCAAACTCAAAATTCGGAAAGCACAAAGGGAATAGAGTCTCGAATTTGACGTTGATTTTTGTAACTATCTCCGAAAGTCTCAGGTCAAAAGAAACAGAGAGTGGTAGTTTTAAAAAAGACTACTGATATTAGTATTTGGTGAATTAATGAAGGAAAGAAGTATTTGAGTCGGATGTTTGAGTCAAATTCTTTGGCTTCTAAGAAGGATGTCGTTTCTGATCCTATTTCTGAGTACTACGTCAAACTCAAAAATGGAGGAACATCATCAAGTGCTCGTTAATCTTATGTGTCTCACTGGCTGTCTGTTCTAAAAAGATAAATTGACCTTTCAGCTTGTGATCTGATTCATTCTGCTTCACTCGATTTAATTATTAGTTTTTATTTCTCAGATTGTAGAAAGTTTCGTTGTATTTCAATTTCAGGTATGTCTTTTAAAAATGTCCCTTATCAAGAGGATAAATGAAGGAAAGAAGTATTCAGAAAAAAAGAGTGGGTTATGGTCTGGTTTAAATAAGAAAACCAGATTTAAATCACAAACCACTGAAATCAAAATTTGTGGAGAAATAAGTTTTGAACTTTTAATTTGTGGATATATAGAACGAAATTATAGTTTGAGAGAACATTTGATGCTATACGATAGTTTTCGTGGAGATAGCTTGTCGACCCATTTTTCAATACCGAGAGGTGGTGTTCACGATAAATAGTGTTGAACTACTGAAGATGTTGTCTACACCATCTCGACAAATTTAAAGATGTAAAATATTTTTACTAATTTCATTATTTGACATATCAGACATATTTATTTATTTTCTGACAAAATATCAGACATATTTCAAAACAATGAATTCAAAGATGAACAAATTGGCACACATGGTATTGTCTTTTTATCAGTTATCATCTATGTCGATTTTCCCCGTTGGATTACTTAACCGGTTTAAGTAGATTAGTTGTTGTTGACAAAGAATAATAAAAAGATCAAGCAGGGAAATCAACACAATAATAACACAAGTCTCTCAAGAAGTTGACACCTCAACATTTTTGAGTTTGGTGGAAACGACATGTTATTAAATTGAAAAACTTGTAAAACCAATCAAAACATTTCATTTATACAACTCAATATTTGGTGAAGACACAGTCAAAAATTCAACAAAAATACACTTTCTAAAATTTGAAGCAAAAACCAATGATATTCCATCATTCCAACTTCATCTTCAATGTTAGTAATATTTATCACTACTATATAAGCAACGACACTTTGCTTGTCCTTTTATATCCTGCTCTTCCCCTTGTCTATCAGTTTGCTGGTTCTTCTCTCCTTTTTTTGTTTGTAAAAATGTTTGTTTGCGTGGTCTGTAAATATTTTATTAATTTAAGAAAACTCTTTGGCAATAAAAAATCATTGATATCTATTTAAGAAGATATCGGACAATCATAAGTCATAGCCAAGCTAATGAGGAGATACATGGGCTTTGCTCGCCTATGATGATTACATGACACATCACGTTTATGAACTTTGAAAGTTGGCTGAAGGGATTATGCCAAAACGTGGAACCTGCTTTCATTTGCAATTATCAAGCATTGAACATGGAAGCTGCTTTCAGTATACACTGGATATTGGAGAAGACGTTGTTGCTATTCCAAAAAGAAAAGGTATTAATATCAGGGCCAAGGAACCATACTAAAAATGTGTACACAAACTCTAATCACCAAAACAATAGTACTTTGTAAAGTCCTTTTTATTAGTTTATATACTAAAACTAGGGTCGGCCCGTCCTACGGACGGGAAGTTATAACAAAAACTATTTTATATGATTTTTTATTAATTTATGAAGCATTTAAAATCATTATAGAAAATGATATTATAGACAACAAATAACAAAAAGAATTCTAAGATCATATTATTATTTTCAATAAATATTTTTGGTTTGAATTAAAGTGATCTAATATACTTTAATATTAGTCCAGTGGATGCTTTATAATTTTAGACCAAAGAACACAGAGAAAACTTTGTGTATTTTGGGAAAATGTAATTAATGAAAAACGTATATAAACAATTTAAAATTGACTAATATCATCAAAGTGATGCTTTACAATCGCGAGAAAAAAATGAAATATATCTTGTTTATACTATTTGGGCAGAACATGTTTTTACAAATGTTTATTTTAATCTTATATACATATACACTTATGTATTTCGCATATGCACCCAGAAAATCCTACACAAATTCATTAATATTTAAATTTTGTCATATAAACATGAAATAAACTTTATTTTGGAAGGTTTTAGTAACAAAAATAATTTTTAATATTTATTTTTTGAATTGACTATACAATAATTAAAGAAAAGACAAGTTATGTTATATATATTTATTATTATTTTGGCTTATGTATATTTTATTATGTTTAGAAATATATAACTTTGATTCAAAACTACACAAAGCTAGTTTGTAAGTATCATGTTACATGCTATTTACTATACATTTGAGGTCAATTTAAATATGTTTTTTACAGGAGTTACATTTTATTGATTGTTCTATTCCGGTCTGGTTACCCAGACCACCTTAAGTTTGAGTAATAGAATGGCGTTTTGAGTAAAAAAAAAAATATATATGTTTTTTACATTGTGAATCTTTTGTTGTTCCCAGGAGCGGACGTAGGTGAAGACGTACGGGGTCACGTGCCCCCGTCTCTTTTTTATTTTCCTTGCATAATCTATACAATTCATGCAATGCTCCTCTAAACCTACAACTAAATATGCTGAAATAAAATTATGTGCCCCCGTCTAAATGGACTCCTACATCCGCCACTGGTTGTTCCGTGAGAAATTGATGTTGCACTACTTTTTACAAACCCCAGAAGCACGCCAAACTAAATGAAAACAAACCAAATAAATCATAATACACTTGCTTCCTTGTACAACAAAATCGTTGTCCTTTGGTGAAAGAGACATGTTTGACTTTTTTATCAGAGTTGAATCCATAATCCATAGCTACCTGTTTTTCTCCAGCAAAACATTATGTTGTTTCTGGACTATATTTGCCTTTCTCCGTTGTTGTTACAGGACGGTCCAACTGAAGCATCGTCCTAGGCTAACACACCTTTAAATTCACAGTAATCTTTGAGACTTAGTTCCAGAAGTTACTTGAGAGACCATCCCCAATACTCAATCGTTTACAAAATCAAGCTCCTCTCCTGTTTATTTTTTTTATATAAATTGTATCAGACCTAGTATTATTTGTAAGAGTCGTATAGTTTTAAGTCATTTTGTCCTCCGATCTCAACACTTGCTTGCAACTTTTTTTTTTGTTGACGGCTTTAGTATCCTCTTTGTTTAATAAATCCAACTGATCATTATGATGAACAAACTGTTCAGCAAGGCCAAAATCTGAGGATATGTCGAGTAAAACAAATCCAAATGGTGACTGCAGCTGATACATTTTACAGCATTGAATCCTCCCTTTACTTAATTCTTATTCTTTAATATTTTTTCAAGTGATTCAACTTTTTGTAATGCTTATGGTGAAGAGCATCACAAAGCTGCCAAATATTTAATAATTATATCAAAAAACTAGTTAACTATAATGGGAGACGATTTTTTACGACAAACAAAGTTAACATAAAAAAATAAGAATCAACTACAAAAAGAATGATTTACCCATAATATAAAACCTAATTATTTAGAGAAAAACAAATGTTATACAATAAATAGAACAAACAAAAAATTCTATCCTGTTGTATCAACATCCCACGGAAAAATCATATTTTGCTGAATAACCGATTTTAAAAACAAATC
Organism: Brassica oleracea var. oleracea; assembly: GCF_000695525.1. NCBI lineage: Eukaryota > Viridiplantae > Streptophyta > Magnoliopsida > Brassicales > Brassicaceae > Brassica > Brassica oleracea. The sequence goes on from NC_027756.1 coordinate 34,907,642, forward strand.
AGTTCAGAAAACATTCACACCTTGAAGCAACCTTTATCTTCGTCTCATCCACCTCACCAATGGGAGCCATTGATCTGTCTCCCTGACAGAATGTCAACGGTGTATGTTTCTGTTGCGTTCAATGAGCAACCACTATGATGAAACGATATCGAAGGAGACGAAGCTATAGGTGGAAGGTGTGTAAAGTTTCACAGATAAGGTGGAGACGTTCACTCAGTCATAATGACAGAAGCGGTGGCCATGGAAACTTTTGTTCAGATCCATGTGTTCTTCGTATCTGAGCTACTACCAATAATTAAAAAAAAAAACAAATCAGAGATCTTGTAGTCTTAAGAATCATAAGTTTACAAAAAGAGGCCTTTGATTCATAAAGTACACAACTTTCTTATGTATAGAACCAAAAATAGTAGAGAGTTGAGCAACATTACCAACATCATCGAAAGTAGGAGGTAACACCAACTTCTCACAAGTTCTCCGGTGGAGAACAAATTTTTAAGTTGAGTATTTTGAAACATTGGGCTACAAACGTGAAACCTCGCAGTCGGAACACAAATGAAAAAAAAAGCCAAGGAAAGGATTTGCATGTGGTTTCTTACGACTCGAGAGGAACCGTAACAGTCCGTGATAATCCCGATGACCTAGTTCCAGAAATTCTTGGATTAATTCAGATAGACTTTTGAGCCAATCGAGATGCCATTCGCCAATCCGGCCTAATCGGATTTTAGAAGATTGATTGACAGGAACTTCAATCGTTACACCATGAGAGAGATTGGAGAGATGAAGAGAATGCAAATTTTGGAAGGGAAATACATACATATTTATACATAAAGCACACCGCCTCGCCGATTCGACTCACGAATTGAAGACATCGCCGTGGGCGTCTGAATTAATGAGAGTTAACACAAAGATATCATAATGCACACCGTTTTAGAATTCGCGAAGGAGCTCAACCATCACAGGCGCCGTACAACGCAGTGGAGAAAAGAACTTTCGCGCCTGATTAGGGTTAACACTCGATGGTTCGTGGACCGAACAACACACCGGACGAAAGCCCAATAATATTAACACACACATATCAATTACGAAGCCCAGCATATTTTAATGTTTGGGACACGTGTCACAACCATGGTGCACTAATTTGTGACCTGGAATCTGATGTGTCTCTCTAAGGAGAGAAAGAACTTTCTTTATATATAAAGATAGTAGGTTAAAGCGGTTATAGGATTTTTTTAGCTTTTGCAAAAAAATTGTTTAACATTTTGTTAAAGAATCCAAATAATAACATTTCAGAATACAAATAATCAGAGACAAAATTGACGATTTTTTCTTTTAAATATAAAACAGATTGTTAGTGGAATTTTTATGGCTTAGTGTAGACTTTTGTTGTCTTCCACGTTATGTAAGAAGCAAAAAAATCTAAAGCTATAACCAATATTTATTAAAAAAGGTATGGAAAAGGTGGAAAATGGAGGAAAAAAAAAGTGAAACTTAGAGAAGATTTTTATTGTTTAATATAGAAGAATACATTATTCTATTTTTTTTCTGATTTAAATAGGCTAAACTTAATTAAACCGTCGATTATGGGAGCAGCACCAGAATCTCATGAGCATACTAAACATTAACGATAACCAATACTCCCTCAGTTTTTTAATATATTTAGAATTGTACACATGGATTAAAAAATCATTAATTTTTTATATTTTCTAAACAAATACATCATTAATTATTTACCTATCCACTAATCAACCAATAATAAAATAGAATGTATATTATCATTGGTCATATTACATTAAGTGTTAATAAATTTTACATAGAAAACCGAAAACGTCATATAATTTAGAACATAAAAGTTTCTCTAAAACGACTTATATAAAAACGGAGGGAGTATTAATTATCATCTTCAGCGTAAGCTTACCGATTCAAGATATGGTATAAATGTTTCAGTGCTGCATTGTTGGGGGTGGGCTTTGCCCTTCAACTAGGTCAATGAAACAATGAATTAGACCTATTTCACTAGAAAATCCGAGTTTGTCCTTTTATAAATAAGGAGACACTTCTCTTTAGGAATGAGCTTTTTTCTTCTCATTCTTAGATCTAGAACACATCCTATAAAGATTTTATAGATTCTTAGATTCACTTTACTCTTCAAATCATTTGTAATGCAATCTTTTATCAATAAAATCTCCTGGATGTTCTTTTTCTCATTTGATCTTAATGATGATTTCTCCTAAACCTCCATAAAAATTTATTGTATGATTCCAACAAACACTACCAGCAAATACATCGTTTTTAGGTCAAACAGTTGGCACTAGAAGGAGGGTAATAAGGAGAACTATCTTCAAAACATATCAAACTTGGAAAAATTCAGATCTAGCTTCACCTTAAGCTTTCAGTTTGGCAACTACAAGATCTAGGCAAACCATGGTGTCTTCTCGGTAAAGGAGGAAGCTTTTCATGAAGCCTGGCTGTTGATGTCACTAAAGGCCCACCAACGAGCCCAAGACTCTCGGTTTGCCGTCTGGTCCTTTGGCTCATAGAAAAAAAAAAAGAAGCTCAACACTTGATCTTAGCGACGCATCAATGATGGGGAAACAATCCTCGCCCAACGAAGAAGACGATCTCCAAAACCTATTCGACGAAGCTCCAAGCCAACATCGCGAACCGGATCCTGGAGCCCTCCATCTTCAGAAACCGATCTCTCCTCTCTCTAGAACCGAACTCTATCGATCTCAGGCATGAAGTCCTCTCTTGTCCGACAAATGTTACTGAACGACAGACAGATCAAGAACGCGTTACTGTTGCCGCATAAACCGAAAGTCTTGGTCTTTGCCGGAGAGTGGATCAGAAGTTGATGAGGAGGAAGGCGATCCAGAGGAAGCCGAGGCCATATAAGTTTATGTTCGCCATCTGCTTGTCTGGTCAGATGAGCAACCACTTGATCTGCCTTGAGAAACACATGTTCTTCGCTGCGCTGTTGGATCGAGTTCTTTTCTGGTCAGATGAGCAACCACTTGATCTGCCTTGAGAAACACATGTTCTTCGCTGCGCTGTTGGATCGAGTTCTTTTCTGGTCAGATGAGCAACCACTTGATCTGCCTTGAGAAACACATGTTCTTCGCTGTGCCGGTTGATCGAGTTCTTGTCTAGTCAGATGAGCAACCACTCTCTCATTCCTTCGGTCCCAAAGCAGCTGTTCAGACACGGCTAGTTTCGTCTCCGACAGATCTCGAAACCCACATCATCCATGTCCTAAACAACACAGTACGAGATTCAAATCAAGCAGTTTTAGAGACGATTTGTTATGTGATACATAGAGCTCATTACCATCTCAGCTCAGGCAAAAGCAATCCATTGTTTGATTGTAAGAGAACAATCACCAGAAGGCTTATGCGACGGTTCTGTATATTCACTTTATACACATGAAGGTCGTGGAAGGAAAGACCGAAAGCTAGCAGTGGCTTATCACAGACGGCGTAATGGGAAGAGGTGAGAGCGGTGGTTCTTGCAATGGGAGCGTGGTCTGGTGAAGTGTACTTATGTGGAATGTCATCACAAGCTTGCCGTCTCGGCACGAGCTTCTTGTCTCGACCTTTCGCTTAGATCAAGCCTCTTCAATGGCTGCTAGTTGTAGACGAGTTTCAAGATGAGCACAGTGACGACAAGGCCTGCTTTCTTCATTTAAACTCCCAAGACAAGCTCGACGTAACCAGCACGAGCTCGTCGTCAGAGAAGGCCATCTCGTCTGCCACTAGCTCGGCATCTCATCATCAAAGATAAGTATCCACCTGTTAATCTATCTCGGATCAACAAGACGACTCGACCCATTGATTTCATTACTCCATTTACACATGGATTGCATCGACATGTCCACCTGTGGCGATTTGATTGTGACGGTTCGTCCATGGCGGTACGCTCATGATGATTGTTGGACCCAATTTTGGTCAATACCACAATGGGCCGCAGTCAAAGGCATGGGCCTTAAAGGGCCGGAGCCCGTAGCAAGGATACGAGCTCGAGAAGGAGTCGCCGAGGTCGCGGAGATCGTGCAACAAGAAGCTGAGATCGCGGAGCTACCACAGAGGTCTCGAAGTCAGCTTACTATAAAGGAAGAGGAATGGAAACAGAAGGGGGGACGTTGAAAACCCTAGAGAGAGCTACACATTCACATCGATTTTGTTGTCTTCCCACCTCTAGATTCTTTCTTTACCGATCTCATTTTGTATCACTCGATCTAGTTCAATCTATTGTATTTGATCTTATTCATCAATAAAGTCCATTTTCACCTACTGGAAACTACGTAACATCGTTGTGTTCTAAAGATATCGTTGCCTACATCATTTGTCTTCCCTAGATCAAACCCCGATCACTATCAAATGCTTTGTGTAGATTTTAGGTTCTACATTTTGGCGCCGACTGTGGGGAAGATAAACGAAAAACATCTTTGCTAAGAAACCGATCTAAGTTTCCTAAGCGCGACTATGGATCCCAACCAAGTCCAACCTGATCGCATCGGATCTATCGATCTCAAACTCCTCAGATCGGACAAATCGATCACGACAAGAGAGGTTATTAATTTCAATAAACGCTCCCGTACCTTGCGGGGAACGATTAACAGTCACACCATCACCGCATTCGAAGATGCACCACAGAAAGGGGAAATCTTGACTTTCCACGAGCATGAAACTGTAAAGCTCGATATGCCCCATGATGACGCCTTAGTGATCGCGTTAGAAGTAGGAGGCGTCGCCCTCTCGAAAATTCTCGTCGATACCGGAAGTGCTGTTAACGTCATTTCACAAGAAACGCTACGGTCGCTCGAACAACCGGCCCCAAAGATCAGACGGGAAGCGAACCCCCTCGCCAGTTTCGAAGGAAGGTCGATCCTTTCACTCGGGGTCGTGTTATTAACTAAGAAAGCTTGTAACCTAAGGCGAAAAACATAATTCACTGTAGTCGATCTTCCCATGCCTTTTGAGGCCATTGTAGGGCTCCCCTAGTTATACCAGATGAGGGCAGTTCCCTCAGTTTATCACCAATACGTGAAGTTTATGTCTCCAACCGGAGAAAAGACCATACTCGGAAGCCAGAAAAAAGCTCGAGCCTGCTACATGTCCGAGTTCCGAAAAATGCCATAGAAGGAGGAGAATATCCCACTCGCACGCGACCTCTCGGTCAAATATCAAAACGTTTGCATGGTCCGCGGCAGACATGCCAGAAATCGATATCAATATCGCTTCCCACGACCTAAACGTCGATCCCACATTTAAACCCATCAAACAGAAGCAAAGGAAGTTAGGTCCCGAGCGAGCCAAAGCCGTGAATGATGAAGTGGATAAGCTCCTGAAAATCGGCTCCATTCGCGAAGTTCAATACCCCGACTGGCTCGCAAATCCAGTCGTGGTTAAAAAGAAGAACGGAAAATGGAGAGTATGTATCGACTTCACCGACCTCAACAAAGCATGCCCGAAAGACAGATTTCCATTACCGCAAATCGACCGGCTAGTAGAAGCCATAGCCGGACATGAACTACTCTCCTTCATGGACGCATTCTCAGGCTATAATCAAATCCTCATGAATCCCTAAGACCAGGAAAAAACGAGCTTCATTACGGAGCGAGGAACATACTGCTATAAAGTGATGCCATTCGGATTAAAGAATGCTGGAGCCACTTACCAAATATTAGTAAAAAAGATGTTCTCCAAGCAACTTGGGGAAACAATGGAAGTTTACATAGACGACATGCTAGTAAAGTCATCGAAAGCAAGCAACCATGTTTCCCAGTTACAAGAATGTTTCAACATCCTCAACAATTTCGGAATGAAACTAAACCCAACCAAATGTACATTCGGAGTAGCCTCTGGGGAGTTCCTCGGCTACTTGGTAACCGAAAGAGAAATCGAAGCCAACCCAAAGCAGATTGTAGCACTCGTCGATACCTTACCCCCAAGATCGGTCCGAGAAGTACAGCGTCTCACTGGGAAAATAGCCGCATTAAACCGTTTTATATCCAGATCGACTGATAGATGCCTTCCTTTCTACAAATTGTTGAAAGGAAATAAGAAATTCGAATGGAACATCGAATGCGATTCTGCCCTAAAAGAACTCAAGGCGTACATCAGCGAACCGCCCGTGTTGTCTAAACCGATTGTAGGAGAAACCCTCTTCCTATCTCGCGACCTACGAACATGCGGTGAGCGGAGTCCTGATCCGCGAAGAAAACGGAGAACATAAACCAATATATTACGTGAGTAGGTCGCTAGTTGACGCCGAAACCAGATATCCCGTAATGGAGAAACTCGCACTAGCGGTAGTAACCGCCGCCAGAAAACTGATACCCTATTTCCAGTCTCATTCGATCATAGTCATGACGTCACAACCCGTCGAACAATACTCCATAGTCCAAGCCAATCCGACAGGCTCGCAAAATGGGCAATCGAGCTCAGCGAATATGACATAGAATATAAACCACGAACGAGCTCGAAAGCACAAGTACTAGCAGATTTCATCATCGAGCTCGTCCCAAAGGAGGACAGCTCGAGCTCGAATACTAAATGGAGATTACATGTCGATGGGGCATCATCGAAACAAGGATCCAGAATTGGAATACAGCTCGAATCCCCGTCGGGAGAAATGATCGAACAATCATTTTGCCTAGGGTTCAGCGCTTCGAACAACGAAGCTGAATACAAATCCCTGATCGCGGGACTACGGCTCGCAAGAAGCGTTGGTGCCCGAGAAATCAGCGCCTTCAGCGACTCGCAATTAGTCACAAGCCAATTCCACGGAGAATACGAAGCAAAAAACGAAAGAATGGAAGCATACATTTCAGTCCTGCAAGAAATCACTCAGCAGTTCGACAAGTTCGAACTAACGAAAATCCCAAGGGGAGATAATACATCAGCGGATGCGCTGGCCGCGCTGGCTTCAACTTCCAATCCGGTGGTGAAAAGAATAATACCAGTAGAAGGGATAGATAAACCAAGCATAAATCTCCCACGAAAGGAAATCGATCTTCCGAAAAACAATCCCCCGCGCGTTGGTGCAATCACTACGCGAAGTGGGGCACGAAGAGAAAGCCAGGGTCTCGACAACGTAAACGGCAACGAGCCCGACAGTCAATCGGCCCCGAGCACATCGCGCGTCAGGACCAGAAGAACAGCGACCACCACAGCTATCCCGGAAGAGGCCGTCCATGAAACCAGCAACGAGGCACACGAAGCCTTCAAGAAGGAGTTAGAAGCCAGGCCAGATTGGAGAATCCCAATATTTAAATATATAAAGGACGGCAAGCTTCCCGCCGAGAGATGGGAAGCTCGAAAAATAAAAGCCCGGAGTTCGCGTTATTGTATCATGGAGGAAAGACTGTACATAAGAAGTCTAGACGAGTCCTATCTATTAGGTGTATCCCCTAAGGACGCGTTCACAATCCTGAAACAAACTCACGGGGGAGCGTGCGGAAGCCACTCCGGGGGACGATCCCTAGCAATCAGGATAAAGAAACTAGGCTACTTCTGGCCAACAAACGCCGATGACAGCGAGCAATTCGCGTTGAAATACTGGTGAATACTGGTGAATACATGTCCATTTTTCATAAATAAAGGCTATATGTCTAGATAATACTGGTGAATACATGTCCCAAGCGTTTAAATGATTATGGTATGTCCATGGGGGTAAGTGTGGACAATTCTGTGATACATGTCCATACCAAGAACGGCTTGGCCGAAATCTTTTAAAACGCAAATAACTGATTGATAGACCAAAACTTATGAGGTCAAAACTCCCATTCACAGCTTGGGCCACACGAAATTTACATGCACCTAATATAATACGCATCAGGCCATTTAGTGAGCATAGATATCCCCTATCACAATTATTAACGGGTCAAGAGCCAGACATACCCCATCATAAGACATTTGGATGTGCTGTCTATGTACTAATTGCTCCACCACAGAGAACTAAGATGGGACCTCAAAAGAAGGATGAAGATATATGTTGGATATGATTCTCCCACAATAATAAAGTACTTTGAGCCAACTATGGGTGATTATATTTGAGGCCAGGTACACGGATTATTTTAAGACCAGGAGGAGAAAAAAAAATAAAGCTGGTAAAAGAATGGTAAAAGAAATAGAATGGAATCAACCATCAATTTCTTGGCAAGATCCTCGGACTAAAGAATGTGAAATAGACGTCCAAAGATTATACATTTACAAAGCTAGCTAATCAAATGCCAGACACATTTGCTGACCCGAAAAAGAATGACTAAGTCATATATAAACCAGCTTGTAAAGCACCAACGAATTTGATGTCCAAGAAGAGACACAGTCAAGTTGCTACAGAGTCTAGACAA
>NC_027756.1:34917257-34918329 GCF_000695525.1 Brassica oleracea var. oleracea
CTTCAGTAATGTCCAAATCAGGGGGAGTAATGTGTGTTGTACTCTTTTTCCTCCACCATGGTTTTGTCTCAATTGGGTTTTCCTGGTAAGGTTTTAATGAGGCAACATTAAAGCACATTACAAGCCCTAAATGGTTATGGCATCCAAGGGGGAGTGTTATGAACCAGATTGTAGATAGCTCATAATTAAGAGATTATGATTTGTAATCTTTCCATTTATCTATGACGGTGTAATCTCCTATATAAGGGAACCTCTATGTAATGAATAAAGAGAGACTTTTCCATTACTTTTATAACACCAAATATTTTTTCTGGCTGGTTATAAAAATAATAATTAAGCAAAAAAAACTATTTAGCTTTTATTAACTCCTAAAACCACCATGTCATTTTCAGAATGTGCAGATAAAGTCGATTAATAAAGAGGGCAAGAGAGAGTTATTTTTATCTTTGTACCTGATCTTTCAATCTTTCCTGTTGAATTAGCTCTCTAACCGGTCTATATGCAGCTGTAATGCATAAGTTCTGTTGCAAAAATGTTTAACAAACAGTTAGTTTCGATGATTTTACTCAGGAAAAGAGATTCAGGTTTTGACTCCCTCTTTGAACATACCTCTCATCCTTTTCTCTTAGAGTCAGTGTTTGTGTCTAGCTTTAAGGAGTCTTCAGATGATCTGCTTCCACCTTCTTGGAATATACTCAGTCCATGAGACAAGCTGGAGGAAGATCAAGAATCAGTTAGTTAGTAGCTAAGAATAAATAAACCGATTCTAAAACTTATCGTTTGGTTATTTCTTATAATTTATAACTAGACCCTGATCCGCGCGCGCAGCGCGGATATAAATTTTCAGTTTTTAATTATTTATTTTATTAAATGATGTATTTGTAATATTCGTTCATATTATATTCATTAAGTAAATATTTTTTTTTGCATCTTAAACTATATATTTTTTACGAATGTGTGATATCATATAAAAAAAATATAAAAAATGAGTATAGAGTTAATGAGATAATTTAAAAAAAATAAATTTTTCTTTCGTATGCGATATCATATAAATAATGATCCGCCCAGTTAA
>NC_027756.1:34918547-34918880 GCF_000695525.1 Brassica oleracea var. oleracea
AAAACTCAAATTATGTCAAAAATAATGATATTCAATGATAATAACAATTTTAATTGATTATTTTTTAAAAAATATATATACAAAAATATTGTTTGATAGAAAATTCATTTATCTTTCAAATATAAAATAAAAATATTATAATTAAATAATAAAAAATATAAATAAAAACCATAAATTTGGCAATAACAACTGAGTTATATTATGCTAAAATTTTCTCTCTAACAATTTATCAAATGAAAAATGAGTTATGAGGAAATAATACCATATAATTTTTAAAAACATAGACATTCTTAAATATTTTTTGAATAAATAATTATTTTTAAATTTAATCAA
>NC_027756.1:34918958-34928807 GCF_000695525.1 Brassica oleracea var. oleracea
TTTTAATGATGCACATTAATGATGCACATTTTTAAAAATCTCCATTATTAAAATTATGCATGTAAGGATAACTCATGAGTTTTTTTGGTTGATTAAATGACATTATGTCCAAATTTATTTAAGGATATTTCATTAAGGTAACTGAAAAAGAATAACAATAAAATAGGAAGTTTAAATTCATTTAAGCATATTTCATTAATGTAACTGAAAATACAAGTAAAATTAGACATTTTTATTCGTTTTAGGATATTTCATAAATGCAACTGAAAAAGACAAGCAAAAAAAAGAAGTTTAATTAATGAAGTAAGAACATTTCAAATGAGTACTTCTCTTTTAATATTATAGATAGTATAACGAGTATTAAAAAAAATAACTTACCTTTTAGCAGATATAACAAGCTTTTATTAACTAAAAATATTATCCAGTCAACATGTTTTGAAAAAAAAAGGGAATGAATCTAATTTGAAAGCGGATAACCGTAGATTTAGTGTAAAATATGTTTATATGGAACATGAGACTTTGGAAAAGTTTGTAAACAAAACTATAATAGATGAAAATAGTTAGATTTACACAAAACAACAAAATTATTGCCTATTTGTGAAGCGAAGACAACTTTAAAATCTCCTTGTAACTCCAAAACAGTTTAAATGTTAGTTCTTAAACTAGAGACATAAAAATCATCTTCCATGTCTAAAATAAAGACAAAAACAATATACAAATGTTACTAAATTTTTGCCAAGACTAAAAAGTAGCAAAACCAATAATACAAATTATATTTAATTAGGTGTTTTCCTGTACAATATGCAGAAATAAAAGTTCAAATTTAAATTATACTTAAAAATAAAATTTTGTTTATTTTAGATTTCATTATTTGCTTACAATTTAATTTTAAATTTTAATTTAATTACATGTAAAATTAAGATATTAAAAATATTTTTATTTAAATTTAAATTTAATAAAATGTATGTATATATTTAAAAATATAATCATGAAAAGATTTTTTATGTATTTATTTTGGTTAAAATATATTAAATCAAAATTATAAAAAATTAAGAGAAAATTTTGTTATGTATATAATTATCAAAACATAAAACTAAATAATATTCTTTAATATCGAGTACCAAGTAAATGTTCTTTATTCGAGTAATCGAATGATTGATGTGGAAGCAATAGCTCTTGGAAAGTCGATATTCATGACATTTGTTTACGGTGAACCGGTTCAAAAATTGAGGGATCAAGTTTGGGAAAGACTAACGAGATACGGACTGGCTAGAACAGATCCATGGTTTATTATTGGAGATTTAAACGACATTACGGGCAATCATGAAAAATAGGGTGGGGCTCTACGGATTGCCGGATCTTTTCTTTCATTCAATAATATGATTAGGAATACATGTTTATTGGAATTTCCGGCACGGGGAAATCAAATGTCATGGCAAGGAAGAAGAAAACAAGGAAAAAGGAAGAAGGTAATGGTTTGATATCGGTTGGACCGTGCTTTAGAAAATGAAGACTTGCATGCGCTCTTTCCATGCTCTTATACAGAATATTTAGGGATGATGGGACCGGACCATCGACCAGTAATGGCGTATTTAGAGAATAGGGTTTCACGGAGACGGGGACAGTTTCGGTTCGATAAAAGATGGATCAGACATGATGGTTTATTGGAATCAATTGGGAGAGGTTGGGGTGACTCGACACCGGAGAATTCAGGGGATGTTGTATCAAAAATCATTAACTGTCGCCATGAGATCGCTACATGGCGTAAGAACAATCCTCCTTTTGGAAAGGAACGAATTAGTGAGCTACAAAAAGCACTGGAAGAAGTTCAAACTGATAACAACAGATCTCAGGAGGACATTATGGAAGTTTCTAGGAAGTTACAAGAGACATATAAGGATGAGGAAGAATTTTGGCATCAGAAAAGTCGGAATATGTGGCATACATCAGGAGATCTGAATATTAAATTTAATCATACACTCACCAAACAACGACGAGCTCGTAATAGGATTGTGGGGCTATATGATACTCAAGGAAACTGGATAACTGAGGATCAGGATGTAGAAAAGGTTGCAGTGGATTATTTTTAGGATTTATTTCAGTCAACTTCTCCCTCTGAATTCAAAGATTTCTTGGAGGAGATTACACCTACCATAACTCTCCAGATGAATCAGCGGCTAATTGGGTTAGCAACTGAAGAAGAAATAAGATAAGCTCTTTTTATGATGCATCTAGAAAAAGCTCATGGACCAGATGGAATGGCGGCTCCATTTTTTCAACACTCTTAGCATCTAATAAAAAAAGATCTACTGGAAATGGTTAATAATTTTTTGGTCTCAGGGAACTTGGACTCAAGGTTAAACATTACAAATATTTGCTTAATTCCCAAAACGGAGAGGCCTACAAGGATTACAGAACTTGGACCAATAAGTTTATGTAATGTAGGATATAAAATTATATCAAAAGTTTTATGCCAGAGGTTAAAGGCTTGTCTTCCCTTAATTATTTCGGAAACACAATCGGCCTTTGTGCCTGGAAGATTGATCTCAGATAACATCCTCATAGCTCAGGAGATGTTCCATGGTTTAAGAACTAACAAATCTTGCCAGGACAAATTTATGGCCATAAAAACGGACATGAGTAAAGCTTATGATAGGATTGAATGGAAGTTTATACAAGAGTTACTGTACAAGATGGGTTCGAACATCATTGGACAAAGATAATGATGGAATGTATCTCCTCAGCACAAAGTTTTACTGAATGGTCAACCAAAGGAGCACATAATTCCACACAGAGGTCTACGTCAGGGGGACTCCTTATCTCCTTATTTATTTATTATGTATACGCGCGGAAGCATTGGTCGCGAATATTAAAAAAGTGGAAAGAGGAAAACAATTGACGGGTACTAAGGTTGCAAGGGCTTGTCCCCCCCCCCCCATTTCTCACTTGCTCTTTGCAGATGATAGTCTTTTCTTTTGCAAAGCACGAAGAGAGGAATGGCAAACGATTTTCAGAATTTTAAGGGAATATGAAGTGGTTTCGGGACAGCAGATAAATTTTGACAAATCATTGATTCAATTTGGGTTGGGCACAAGATTGACGAGCCCATCCGACAGGAATTACGAGATATTTTAGGGATACAAAATATAGGTAGAATGTGATCTTATTTGGGAATCCCTGAGAATTTGGGAGGTTCAAAGATACATGTTTTTGGTTTTGTCCAAGAACGTTTGAACAATAGAGTAAATGGTTGGACTTTCAAGTTTTTTACCAAGGGAGGAAAAGAAGTGATTATAAAATTGGTAGTAACGGCTTTACCAAACCATGTTATGTCTTTTTTCGTATACCAAAAACGGTAATGAAAAAATTAACAAGTGCAGTGGCACACTTTTGGTGGAGTCTAGGGGGTAATGTTAGAGGTATGCATTGGAAATCATGAGATAAGTTATGCAGTCCAAGAACGAAGGAAGCTTGGGTTTCAAGGATCTCACAGATTTTAACACAGCCATGCTTGGAAAGCAACTTTGGAGATTGATAGATAAACCAAACACAATTTTTTCTCGTGTGTTCAAAGGACGGTATTTTAGGAATACATCACCCCTAGAACCGATTTGATCGTACTCGTCATTTTATGGCTGGCATAGTATTATCTCTGCTAGATCTCTGGTTAGCAAAGGACTAATCAAAAGAGTGGGATCAAGGTCTTCTATATCCGTATGGAATGATCCATGGCTCCCGTCCACTTGCCCGAGACCAGCAAATAAAAATCAACATAAACTTTACCCGGATCTTACAGTGGATTCTCTCATCAACGGAGCGTCAAGGACATGGAATTTACCGGTCATTCATACTCTGATGGATCCTGAGGATGTGAAAGTAATGGAAAGCATTCCTTTAAGTCGAGTCCAGACAACAAATCAGGATGGATGACACTTCACAAATAATATGAGATATAGGGTTAAGTCTGGATATGAAGTGGAACGAGTGTATCCGGACAGAGAAAAAATGCCTCCAGAGTATGGTCCGCCAGTTGCTCCTCTAAAGGCATTATGCTGGAAGGTCCGCTGTCCACCTAAGATGAAACATTTCTTATGGCAACTGGTAACATGATGTATAGCGGTTAAGAAAAATTTACGAGCAAGAGGAATGCATGGGGATACAATGTGTTCACGATGCGGAGCTTCGGAGGAATCTATCAATCATGTGTTTTTTTAGTGTCCACCGGCGGTTCAGGTTTGGGCACTCTCAAGAATTCCCTCCAACCCGGACATCTTCCCTATCCAGTCACTTTTTGCGAACATGGATTATTTATTTTGAAGGATTACTACGGAATTGGAAGATCATCAATTTGCATTGATCTTATGGTATATATGGAAGAGAAGAAACAATAAGGTCTTTAGTAATCTGGATATTGATCCTAGAGATACTCTAAAATTGGCAGAAACGGAGTCACTACTTTGGGCTAGAGCCACAAATCTCATTATCACAAGGGATAGAACAAACTCGATTACCAGTACAAGCGTCAAAAGCAGATATCCCAGGCAGATGGTGTTTCACGGATAGATCATGGAAGAATCAAGATGTACATTCAGGACAAGGGTGGTATAGTACACTGGAAGGATTTGATGGTTTAATAGGTGCGAGGAACACAAGAGCGAGTCAGTCGCCACTTCATGCAGAGATGGAAGCGCTTATTTGGGCAATGGAATGTATAAGGAATCTTAGACAGTTTACAATTACATTTGCAACGGATTGTTCTCAGTTGGTGAAGATGGTTTCAGAACCAGAAGAATAGCTAGTCTTTGCAAGTTATTTAGAAGACATAAAGGATTTGAAGAGAAGTTTTCATAGCTCGGGACTCATTCATGTACCACAGACGAATAATTCAAGGGCGGACAGTATTGCACGGGGCGGACAGTATTGCACGCAGTGCAAGAAATCAATCGTCTTTTGTTGTCCAGTTTGGTTTGCAGAGTTTACATGATTCTGTCGTTGTTTCTGACAAGAAAAAAAAAATTCTTAAAATTTGTAGATATTAAAAAGAAACTAATGGTATTGGGACTAGAAAATTACAATTTTCAAAAAGAAAATGAATACAATTTTGAAGAATTGTTTTAATAATAAAAAATATATAATTATAAAAAATATAATTAAATAATATTTCAAAGTTTTAAATTATTATTATATTTATATTTCTACTATTATATTATTGTTATAATAATGATGATCTATGAGTTATTACTATATTCTAAAAAAGCTTACAAAACATATAAATTAAACATTAAATATAAATGTATATGTTACAATTAATTTCAAATCATGTCATCATTATTAGTATGTCATGTTATTTTTTTTTCAAAATCAATGTAGTAATGACATAAGACAAATCACTTCTCAAATAATGTCTAGGGATGCTAAGCTAAGAAATTAAAGTATCTAATCATAAAAAATGAAGTAATCAGATTACCGCACATAATTTTAATTCTTTTAAATTTATATCCCACTGCGTAGCGGGGTACTTACGTAGTATTTATATAAAACGCTTACTGCATTACTACACATTCACAATGACATAAATATGAAGACAGAAAAAAAGAATCACGGTTTTGAGGAAAATTCTAACATATCTATCTATCTATCTATACTAATAAAATTGGGTTCTCTCTCTTTTCTTGCGTACACGTCAGCAAGGAAGAAGAGGGCAATTGAGGACACGTGTCTTCCTTTTAAAACATTTACTCTCGATCTGTTTCAAGTTTAGACATCTTTTTCACTTTCAGTTTGGGCTCATTTAGTTGTTTTGGCCCAAATTATAATTACGTTAGAGAAATCCTACCTTTCATCCTTTCGCCAGAGTAAAAAAACCACAACTTTGGCGACTCCCTTTCATCTTCTCAGACGACGTTACACCTTCGAAAATGACAATTAATCAACTACTCCCACTACGTACTCTTCAATCCTTCTTTAATTCAACTCACCTTTCACCTGCTTCGTTACATATAAAAATGAGGATGAAGCGTATGAGCGATAAAGCGAAATCCTTTTGCTTTTCGAATTCTAGAATTCGAGTCCATTATCACTAAAACACCTCCACATGGTGACTTCTCAAGTTCACTTATCAGAGCTGAAGGTTGGCCGCTGCAGAGAAACTGTTCAGATGAGACTAATTCGGCGGTGAGCTGATGGTGATCGACATGCTGCTTATTAATGCGAAGGTTAGCCGAAACCTTATTTCAATTTTTAATTTACGATTTAAAGTTTTCTAACTTTTCCTGTAAGTGGTTCATTACGATCTGTTGATCTGAGTGCTTTTGATGTTGCAAGAAGCAAACCAAAATTACGGTTTGGTGACGCTCCTGTCACGATTAGATTTCAGAGTTGTTCCCATTACGTTCTCAGTAACTTATTGAAGCGTGTGCCCAAACCGGAAGTTATAGCGTAATCATCTTCCTAAAGCAAAAAAAAAACGTGTTCTTCAGGTCAATGCTTTGGTAATATAATTATGAATTTCCAAACTTTCTATGAAGTGGTTGAGGATGATAATAGTAGTGCACAATCCACGGAGTTCCTTCTTGCTAGGCAGAGTAAATGTAAGCTTTGACAATGAGTGTAATCAACTTTACTTAACGTTTCATGTTATTTTCTGAGTATTCTTGGATTTGATTTTGTTTGCTTTAGGAAAGATTATTGTGCAAGCAGAAATAGGAGAAGAAAGGTTGTTTGCTTTTTAAGTTGGAACTTTAATGTTGACTTTAAACGTATTATTTTTGCTAACTCTTTCAAACAATGATGATCTGTGTTTTCCTTTTGCATTACAGTTGCTGCTTCTCAAGTTGTTTGGATGGGTGGTGTGGTGAATTCAACGAGGTCAAATAGGTTCGCCAATGGATTAAATATCACTCATGTTGCTGCTCTTTTTTATTCTTCTGCAGCTTTTGCGATTGGTTTGAGACAAGAATATAATTTCTGATTTAGAAGATCTATTGTAAAGGGTTTTTCTTTTGAAATAGGATCACACATGATGTAAACAGGCTTTTTGATGAATAAAATTTAACATTCATTCAAAAAAATAAAATAAAATAAAACATCAAAATTTACATTAGTAGCTTTTTAAACTTTTTAGCTATGTTTTTCCATACAAATCTTATAAATTATGTTTTAAGTTTAACTTTTAGTGTAAGGTTATTTTCCTCCCAAGTCAATCAAGTACTTATTGCTCTGTTTCAACAAATACAAATATAGTTTTGCTTACATTTAATGTAGGGTTTTAACATTATGCAAAGTGGTTGAGGCGTTATCTCGGAATTAAAACATTGTCACACAAAAGAATATAATGTGGGGATGTTAGATAAACATATTGCTCTGTTTCTAACCAATAAGAATGAGTCGTTCATGCAAAACTTATCTTTATGTACACAATGAAACGAGTGCATGAGATAAAGTGTTAGTTAAAGCCCAATTGAGACAAAGTTAACCTTTCCTTCTTTTTTTTATCAAGATAAAGTTGAACTTTCAGAAGAACTAATTTAAAAAAAACAACAAGAGTTGATTACTGCATCCTCCAAATAAAACAATTACGGACTGACCATTGTAGGATTTACAAAGTTGTGTACTACTAGAAGGATAAATTAAAAAAAAACAGCTAGAGTTGATTATTACATCATCCAAATAAACAATTTATCATCTGAACCAAAAAAAAAAGAAAAAAAAAACAAATATATCTAACAAACTTATTTTAAAGTACAAAAAACCTTAAACACGATTCACAAGCCCAGTTAATAACACCTAAAAACGTAAAAATCATTGTATCTAACGTGCCTAAGAAATACAGCCCAACACTAAACAAAAATTTTCATTTCAATCTTCAAAGGACCCAACCAAATGTACTCGCCCCCAAACCCACCACTTTTTAAACATGTTTAACAATAGTTTAAACTTCATGTTTGTGATTTGAGTAATAAACCTTATCAAAACCTTAACTAATTATAACTTTATGGTCTTTTATTAGAACTAATAAACACTAACTATGTGAGGAATATATTTAAGTTGGCTTACACTCTTTGTTAACTATACGATTATCAACATGCTAACATTATATTCAATACACTACCACATCGTGATAGACCATTATTCCTTAAAAAAAATACTTTCAATTCCAAATAGCAACACACGCCGCACACAAGACATTTCATCCCAAACTATAAAAGAAAAGAAATAACAAATAGTCAATATCCCGTGCGTAGGCGGTCGACTCCTGCTATTTTTTTTAACGACGGATAATTATGCTATTACAACTATGAGAAATATTAAAGATGATTCTACAGCCGACAATTCTACCTGCCGTATGAGGATTTATGTCTGACTGCATCACCTGAACCATCATATAATACACAAACAATTATAATTTACAAAATATATGTCAATATATTACACGTAGAGCATATCCCGCGCTACGCGCGGACCGACCCTATAGAATATTCGTGTGTAGTTGCTTTAGAAGGCAGCACATCTAGATGGGGTTTTATAAAAAAAGCTTAATTAGCGGGCTAATTCCACTTTGCATATATACATATATATTGAAACTGCATTTTGCATATTGTGTTGTTTCCTTCAAAACCTACTAACAAAATGTATCGCTTTACACGCCATTTTCATCTTTTAGAGGCGGCTTTAATTATAAAAATAATTACAAAGTCAAATAAAAAAAATATACATATAATGCCATATGCTTTTATTTATTCTTGTGACAAATTACAGCACTATGTGCATATAAATGATGCCAAAATGTTGCACTTCTAAAATATAGTTTAAATGTTTAGTATACCAGACAACATCCACAGCTTTTGAGTCTATAGATTAACTAATTTGGTATTACTGAAATTTTGTGATTTTAAAGATGAAACTTTAATTTTAATAACGATAATAACGTTAAAAATGTTCATTCAGAAACATCCAATAAAATTAAAAACGATGTACAGAATATTTGCATGACCATTGTCCAAAGATGGAAAATATACTGATACAAAAAAAAGAAAGAAAGATTACACAACTTATGGAACCTCTAATGATAAAGCCAATGGAAAACGATATATCTTTGGAGCTAAAAGCCAACGAATCACAGAAAATTTTGCAATACCGAACAACTAAACCACCATAAGAAAAAAACAATATGCATAGTATAAGACATAAGAAGAAAATTGCAAATGATAGAAAAACACACACAAAAAAAAACTTAATTGGTTCCTATACAAGTTTACTTTCATATACAATGATCACATATTCCATCAGAAAATGAAAATATGTGTTTGAGTAGCTCTATGTTGGAATTTCAGTTTTGTTGACATAATATCAAACCCTCTGTCACTACAAGAAAACAGCGGTATTCTGACGGACATTCCGACGGAAAATGAAATCCTCGGAATATCCCGAGGAATTTCCGAGGAAGCACAAAATTGGGTTTCCTCGGAATTTCTTCGGAATATACCGACGGAATTCTGAGGAAATATCAATCCGTCGGAATATTCCGCGGAAATTCCGAGGAAAAATGTGTTCCTCAGAAAAAACCGATGAATTCCGAGGAAATATTATAGCCGTTGGAGAGCCGTTGGGGGATTTTACAAAATTCCGAGGAAATTCCGACTAACTAGCCTTTTCCGTCGGAATTTCCTCGGTCTGTCGGTAGGATTTAAACTATAAATACAAGCACTCCTCTTCCTCTTCATTCACTCCATATCTTCATCCTCCCTCTTACTCTATTTACACACGAATTTGATTCATAAAAAATATGTCTTCTTCAAATTATTTTCGTTCTTGGATCGATCGACCTCATTTGGATCCGAACACGAGATT
>NC_027756.1:34932342-34936971 GCF_000695525.1 Brassica oleracea var. oleracea
AAAAAAAATTAATATTTTTTACATTCCGAGGAAATTAATTATATTTTTTACTCGATCGATCGATGCGTTTTTGGACATAAATCCATCGATCGATCTGTTTATAAAAAAACGTTCGGAATATACCGAGGGACACCTTTCCTTTCCGAGGAACATGTCCCTCGGTATATTCCGATCGATCGATGTATATATGTCCAAAAACGCATCGATCGATGAACTTCCGAGGAAATATCCCGACGAAGTTCTCCCACGGTATATTCCGAGGAGATTTCCGACAAACTAGTGATCCTCGGAATTTCCTCGGAAATTTGTTTCCTCGGAATTCCGTCGGAAAATTCCGAAGGATTTCCGAGGAAAGAAGAAATTCCGAGGAATTATTTCCGAGGACTTGTTTTGTCGGTATGTCGTCGGAATAACGATATTCCGACGAAATTCCGACGATTTTTTTCCTCAGAATACTTGCTGTTTTCTTGTAGTGTGTACGTAAAATTAGGTATGTAGAATTAATAATGATTTTTTTTTTTGACCTGATTTTTATTAATAATGATTTTTGTCAAAGGGAATTATTAATGATTACACTAAGTCACTGTTAACTTTAGAAAATTAGGTCAATAATTATAAAATAATAATTGCATAACCACTAAATTATAGTATGCTTTAGTTTTCTAAATAACAAACTATCTTATTATATTGCGCATGGAAAACAACAAACTAAATTATTAAATAACACACTGTTTTTCTCAAAAGAAAAAAGTTAAATTTGTTATAGTGCTCACTACTCAGGTTTTTCGTTCGAGTTCGGTGGAAATATTGAGAACCATTGATTTTGCTCCAAAAAAAAAGAACCATTGATTTTGTTCGTGCTGTATCAATATGCTTTACACATATATGATATTATAATGCAAATATAATACTCTACGTGTGGCCAAAGAGAAAACTAGCCTTGACCTATTCTTTTGTACATGTTTCTTGGTGCTTTAGTCTGATTCAAAAGACCACTCAGTTACTTAAATACCTAAGTTCTTTAATTGAAAAAAAAAACTTAAATTGCACACCTAAATACCATGTTCAGAACTGGCTCTGAGCAGAAGTAAGAGAAAATTGAAATTCCAACCTTTAAATAATTTGAAGACTTTAAGATTTTGCGGTCAGTAAATTACTTAAATGAATTAAGGTAGATGTAGTTGTTCGTTAACGGAGGGAATATAATTCAATACTTTTCATCTCCATTCTTCTAATAAATATATATTCAAAATATTTTACGGATTAATAGCTTTTTTTTTGAGCAACTAATAGTTTTTTCTTAACTGCTTTCAATTTACATATTCTCAGAGTCACATTGACCAAAATAGTAACAAGAACCTATATAACAATTTTACCATACACTTTGGACACAAGCGCATGAACGATTCTAGGGTTTTGAGAGGCGGCGAGAGGGGTTTAGATTTGGAAGGTCAAGATGCGACCATGATGGATGTGGGAGAGAGAGCGAGACCACCAGGAGAGCCGCCAGATGTGGGGGATTCGTATGCATCGAAGGTTGCAGGCACGAATGGAGGAGGTATGCCAGTACCGGAGAGTTTGATTGATGATTTGTTTGTGACAGAGAGGCTTCGAGTGGAGTTTCCGGATGGAGAAGACGGGGAACTATCCATCACGATAGAGCCTGAGGTGCTGGAAGCGATGAATGGAATGTAGAAGCAGTGTATGGTTGTTAGGGTGTTGGGAAGAAATGTCGCGATTTCGGCCTTAAGTAAGAAACTACGGGAGCTATGGAATCCAAAGGGAGCAATGCACGTAATGGATCTACCCCGACAATTATTCATGATTCGCTTCGAAAGGGAGGATGAGTACTTGGCGGCGTTGACAGGGGGTCAATGGAGGGCTTTTGGGAGTTATCTCATGGTGAGAGCTTGGTCGCCGGAGTTTGATCCCTTAAAAGATGATATTGTTATGACACCGGTTTGGATCAGATTGTCTAATATCCCAGTGAATTTCTATCATCGTTCGATTCTCATGGGGATTGCTAAAGGGTTGGGCACGCCAATTCGAGTGGATCTAACTACTCTGAATGTTGAAAGAGCAAGGTTTACTAGAATTTGTGTGGAAGTGAACCTCACAAAACCTTTGAAAGGGACTGTTCTAATCAATGGGGAGAGATATTTTGTAGCCTATGAAGGTCTGTCTAATATTTGCTCAAAGTGTGGAATTTATGGTCATTTGGTTCATGGATGTCCTAGGACTATTGCGGAAAGAGTGGCTAACCTAGATATACAGGCAGCGTCACAACCAAGTACTAGACCAGTCACAAGACAAGATCAGGCAGTGCAAGAAGATGGATTTTTTCCGGCAAGGGTTCAAAGAAGAGGAACACAGATGATGCCTCGACCGGTGGAGAACTTGATCGGTGAAACCAGTGGGAAGGCAAACAGGAAATCCCAAGAGACCCCACGATTCAAGGAAGCCGGGAATATTTCGTTGGCTAACAAATATGGAAGTTTAGGAATGGATACGGCTCTGAGTGTATCGCGGGAAGATATGGCGTCTGGTGAGGAAAATAAGGAGAATCAGAATTCGAATATTGACAAACCCAAGAATAAGGAAATCTTGCAAGGGAAGTAATCTCTAGTCTTTGGCGAGAGAACTGATTTAATGAATCTTTCGAAAGTGGGGACTAAGGAGAAGTGGGCTGGAAATAAGAAAATAGCAGAGGGAGTGAGAGGAAAGCCCAAAAAGTTAAGTAATAGGCCCACTAGAGGTTTGGTGTTTGGCCCGACAAAAGGAGAGATTAGTCTATCGGAATCTGGGAAAAGACTGCGAGTGGAGAAAGTTGATGCAGGGAGAGCTGGGGGTGTCTTTAGGGAGAAGGTGGAAGGAATCGGCTTTACATCCAGACCTTTGCAGTTAAGAGATGAAGCTCTGGAAAACCCAATGGAGAGTAATATCAGTGAAGTGGAGCAAAGACAGATTACTACGCTGTCGAACTCGCAGAGACGAATGGAGCTTGACTCTCGCATGACGAGGTTCCCCGGTAATTCAATTGGTCCTAATCATTACTCAAATGATAAATTGTATATTATGGAATTGTCGGGGGGAAAATAAACTCAATTTCAGACGTTCTATTCGGTATATCTTGAAGAAGTTAAATACTGATTTCCTTACGCTGTTTGAGACCCATACGGGAGGGGATAAGGCGATGAAGATCTGCCAAAGCTTAGGGTTTGATAACTCTTTTCGTGTGGATGCTGTTGGTCAAAGAGGTGGTATTTGGCTGTTGTGAAGAAGTCATGTTGGGATCTTACAGATCATGGAATCGTCGGAACAGTTTGTTCATGCACGTGTGGAGATTGGGATGGAGGTGATCAATCTCATAGCTGTTTATGCTGCCCCTACAGTTAGTCGCATGAGTGGATTGTGGGGTCAACTAAAAAGAGTGGTGGAGAACATTGATGAACCGCTTTTGATAGGTGGAGATTTCAATACTATCTTGAGGTTGGATGAGAGGTCAGGGGGGAATGGTAGACTTTCACCGGACTCTCTAGCTTTTGAAGAATGGTTAAATGAGCTAGTGATATATGGTGTTTTTAATACCATTATATGTGTGCTTTGAGTTAATTCTCGGTCCTAATTCGTGCTTATTTGATATCATTCTAGGTTTGGAGCGGGTGAAAGAGAAAAGAAGAGAGTTCCATGAAGAAAGATGTCATTTTGGAATATCCTACGCAGAACAGCCAGTCAGACCAATCCGAAGGTTGTTCCCGAAGAGAACAAGCGTCTGACTGTTCCCGATCACTAAGGAAACTTCCAAGATTTTGGAAGTTTGCCCTAGATTCCATCTCTTCTCTCTTTACCACCGGCGCCTCCATATAAAAAGCCTATCCTATCATTTCTTTTTGACTACGCTAGTTTGGCAAGAAACCTAGAACTATTTTGGCGATTTAGCAACTTGTAAGGGAGAAGGCTTCATCTCTCATTTTCACGAGAAGATCATCCTGAACCCTTGTCTTTCTACTTTATTTTATATGCAGTATTATTCAGAAATCATGTCTATATCACTTTGCTTTATGATTGAGTACTCAGCTAAGCTTGGTAAGGGTTTTAGGGTGTCAATCGCATGAGCTAAACGCAAATAACTTATTTTAATTATTCTTCTCATTCATATTGTTCTTACCGCTTGCATTGAATTGATCACTTAATGTTCGATCTCAAGTTTAATCACCTAGCTAACCGCTTAGGAGATAAATGGACATATATTGAATGAGCTTCATATCCCTAATCAGCGAGAGTAGATATTAGGGTATTAAGTGAACTAATCGGATCTGATCTCTAAGGCTTGCTATCGCGTCTTGTTCCAAGAGAGAGCTTAGGACTCAAGACCGATCAGCAAAGGGAACAAGTCCACGATAGTGGATTGTTCTAGCCGAGTGATCCGAGTTCTAGACTGCACCTCATTGACACCCGATGAACAACCTTAAGCCGACTTTCATTTAAATCGAATTTAAATCTCTAGGTATTCTAGTTACTTGCGTCGCCATTGATTTTAAAACCTCACTTGTTTTCCAGCTTAATATTGAACTCATAAGAGTAAAGAGTAAACTGGTCCTCTGGATTGAATCTCAAATATTACAATTA
>NC_027756.1:34937136-34939055 GCF_000695525.1 Brassica oleracea var. oleracea
GAGAACGCCGCGCGAGAAGAGCGTGGTGCTCCTATTGGGGAGCGGAACCTTCCGCAGAACTTCGCTACTAACCGCTCCCCCATCAACCCTCCTCCTTGCATTCGGCAAGACTATGAGATCGAACCTGCACTGATAAGTCTGGTACAGAAGAGCACGGTCAGCGGTCTCACTACTGACATCCCGATGGACCACATCGAAGCCTTTGAGAGAATCTGCAATTTCTCTCGCTCTAACGGAGTGCCACCAGACTATGTCAAATGCACGCTGTTCTCATTCTCTCTTGAAGGGAAAGCTTCTCGCTGGCTCTAATCTCTGCCAACCAGCTCTCTTACCTCATGGGACCAGGTCCGATCAGCGTTCCTGAGCCACTTCTACACGAAGTCTAAAACCGCGGCTCTACGGCACATGATCTCCAATTTCAAGCAGAAGTATGATGAACCTTTTCATGAAGCTTGGGAGAGGTACAAGGAGTACCTGAGAGAGTGCCCGCACCATGGGTTTGACGATGACTATATATTGGAGGTGTTCTATGATGGAGTGAGCTATGAGTTTCGAAACACCCTTGATTCTTCGAGTAATGGAGATTTCATGACTCAAACCACACCTGGTGCGTTCGAGCTGATTGAGAACATGGCTTCAAGTTCACTAAACAAGAACAAGGAGCATGACCGCTCGAAGAGTGTGAACAGCATAGATGATCTCGCTGCAAAGGTGGACCAACTGCTTAAGGGAAACCAAAGCCAAGTGTTCATAATGGAAGAAGCAGCTCCTGAGAAGAGTGCCGGTGACCTTGCGTTCGATGCTGAAATATCAGGAGACGATCAGTAAGAGGTGAGCTACGTGAATTGGCAAGGATGGCAGCTCAAAAACTACCACCTAAACCCTAACGTGAGGAAGAACCCACAGCTTTTCTGGCCTAAGCAAGATAAAACAGCTGATCCTGCACAGAGTAACCAAGGTCAGTATGCCGGGTATCAAAAGAACTACGAACCCCGGACCTATGTTCTAAGCCAACCGCAGAACAATACACCTCAGATGCAGAAACACCAGAACACTCAGCCAACTACCTCCGCTCCTATCGTTGTTCCGCAAGATGAGACAAAAGCTATGTTGCAGCAGCTGCTCCAAGGACAACAGCTCCAAGGGAAGGCTCTAAACCAGGTTACAACAGAGATCAATACCAGAATGAACCATATGTTCAGCGATTTGAGTACCAAGTACGACAATGTCGCGAGCCATATGAGACAAATGGACATTCAGATTGTTCAGACTGCTGAGAGCGCCAAGAGGCAACAAGGTACTCTACCTGGGATAACCGACAAAAACCCTAAGGATTGCAATGCGGTTGAGTTGAGAAGTGGAAAGCAATTGTGGGAACCGGTAAAGAAGAGGTTCACTGCGGCTGAGAAGGGGAAGCATAAATAGTCAGAACAACCATCAGCCGATACCCCGGCAGCTGAGAAGGAGAGGTAACCAACAGTTGGAACCAATTCGCCAGGACCAGAACAACTAGCTGAGGCTGTCCGCCTGATCCCAGAGCCTATTCCTGCTCGCGAATACACTCCTCAAGTCCCTTACCCTGTTCCAGCAAAGGCTACTCGTAAGGAGCGAGAGGAGATGAAGTGCATAAAGAGGCTGGAGGACCTAACCGTCCGACTCCCCTTGATGGATGCCATCCAGATGACGCCCTCCATGCACAGCTTTATGAAGGGATTGATCTCAGGAAAAATATCAGGGGAGAGCGAATTCATGACTGTCTCTAAGGAGTGCAGCGCAGCGCTTCAAAACATGCAGATAAAGAAGCGGGGAGACCCTGGCAAGTTCATCATCTCTATCCAGATTGGGAAGACAGTTTTCTCATGCTCCTTGGTTGATCTGGGATCCAGCGTAAACCTCATGCCCTACTCTGTAGCACTACA
>NC_027756.1:34939115-34939734 GCF_000695525.1 Brassica oleracea var. oleracea
TAAGTCCCCGGTTGGTATTCTAGAGGATCTCCAAGTAAAAGTCGGGAACACCTCTGTTTCAGCAGACTTCGTAGGTCTAGAGCTGGAAGAGGAATCCAAAGATCCTCTCATCTTAGGAAGACCATTCCTATGTACTGTTGGAGCCATCATTGATGTGCGGCAAGGGAAGATTGATCTCCATCTGGGGAACTTAATCATGCAGTTCGAGATGGATGAGCTGCTGAAGAAGCCGATGCTGGATGGACATACCTTCGAGGTGGATGAAGGGAATTATCCGCTGTAACCTCGCGAAGGGATGATCGAGGAGATTCTTACAGAAGATCCACTCGAGCTTGCACTAGTAAGAGCTGAGGCTGAGCAGAGTGTCGAGAACATTGACGCAGATGGGTATGCTAAGATGCTTGACTCCGCAAGGAGTATGGGAAGAATGGTGGCGAGTCTAAGTCTGAGGGAAGAGAGCAACAAGGACGAGAACACTCCAACTGGAGCGACCCCTTTACCGAACTCGCCTGTTCTGCCGAACCTACCTGATGATCCCTGGAGCGAGTTGAAGGCTCCCAATGTTGAGCTAGAACCCCTTCCCAAGGGGCTCAGGTACGCTTTCTTAGGTCCGAATTCC
>NC_027756.1:34939834-34944267 GCF_000695525.1 Brassica oleracea var. oleracea
GATGGTTATTCAGGTTTCTTTCAGATCCCTATCCATCCAGACGATCAAGAGAAGACGACGTTCACATGCCCATACCGAACGTACGCATACAGGAGAATGTCATTCGGCCTGTGCAATGCGCCAACAACATTTCAGCGCTGCATGATGTCGATCTTTGCTGACCTGATTGAAGATATTATGGAGGTTTTCATGGACGATTTCAGTGTCTATGAAAGCTCCTTTAGTGTCTGTTTGTCAAACTTGTGCATGGTACTCAAAAGGTGTGAGGAGAAACAACTGGTGCTCAATTGGGAGAAGTGCCACTTCATGGTCAGAGATGGGATTGTTCTAGGGCATAAGATCTCCGAGAAAGGCATTGAGGTGGATAAGGCAAAGGTCGAGGTGATGATGAGCTTGCAACCACCAACAACTGTGAAAGCTATCAGAAGCTTCTTGGGTCACGCAGGGTTTTACAGGAGGTTCATCCAGGATTTCTCAAAAATAGCGAGACCACTCACCAGACTGCTCTGCAAGGAGATCAAGTTTGATTTCGACAGCGAGTGCTTAGCTGCGTTCCACACGATCAAATGAGCTCTAGTCAGCGCACCTATTGTACAACCGCCAGACTGGGATCTCCCCTTTGAGATCATGACTGATGCTAGCGACTTTGCAGTTGGAGCAGTCCTTGGGCAGCGCAAGGATAAGAGATTTCATGTGATCTATTATGCAAGAAAAACCATGGATGAAGCTCAATGCAGATACGCTACGACTGAGAAGGAACTCTTGGCTATTGTTTTTGCATTCGAGAAGTTCAGATACTACCTAGTGGGATCGAAGGTGATTGTGCACACAGACTATGCTGCTCTTAAGTACTTGCTCACAAAGAATGATGCAAAACCGAGGTTGTTGAGGTGGTTTCTTCTTCTCCAAGAATTTGATCTCGAGAAAAACGACAAAAAGGGAGTCGAGAATGGGGTTGCAGACCACTTATCCAGAATGAAGATTGAGGACGACACAACCCTTGATTAAGAACACACAGTAGAACACATCAACGCCATTGGTCTGCGCTTCGCGGAACAACCCCTGAGCATAACATCCGATTGTTCTCGCGTATCGGAACAACCAGTAGCCGCGATCCAAAAGTAGTACTCTCGCCTCCCCTGGTTTGCTAAGATTGCGAACTTCCTAGCTGCTGAAAAGGAACACTTAAGTTCTAGAAGAGGAAATTCTTAAGAGAGGCGAGGCAGTATGTTTGGGATGAATTGTACTTGTACAATTATTGCAAGGATGGCATATTCAGAAGGTGTGTTCCAGAGGCAGATATTCCAGGGATTCTACATCATTGCCATGGTTCCTCTTATGCAGGGCACTTCGCCACATTCAAAACGGTTTCCAAAATCCTCCAAGCAGGTTTCTGGTGGCCAACTGTGTTCAGAGATGCTCACGCCTACATAGCTCGATGCGATGCATGCCAGCGACTTGGGAACATCAGCAAAAGGAATGAGATGGCTCAGAATTACATTTTAGAAGTTGAGGTGTTCGACTGTTGGGGAGTCGATTTCATGGGACCATTCCCTCCGTCCTTCAAGAACGAGTACATCTTGGTCGCCGTTGACTATGTCTCCAAGTGGGTAGATGCAGTGGCGAGTCCCACTAATGATGCAAAAGTGGTGACTAAGATGTTCAGCTCCATCATCTTTCTGAGATTTGGGGGGCCTAGAGTGGTCATTAGCGATGGCGGAACACACTTCATCAACAAGGCATTTCAGGGCCTGTTGAAGAAGAATGGGGTGAAACACAAGGTGGCTACCGCTATCGTCCCCAGATGAGTGGACAAGTTGAAGTTTCCAACAGGAGGTCAAGAACATTCTCTAGAAAACTGTCAATACCTCGCGCAAGGACTGGTCGCTTAAGTTGTATGATGCTCTCTGGGCCTACATAACAGCCTACAAAACGCCGCTAGGGACCACCCCCTATCACCTGGTCTATGGTAAGGCTTGTCATCTTCCGGTCGAGCTCGAATACAAGGCTGCATGGACGGTCAAGTTACTGAATTTCGACATCAAGCCAGCAACTGAGAAGCGCATGATCTAAGTCCATGAGCTGGAAGAGATAAGGTACCTCGCCTATGAGAGTTCCAAAATTTATAAGGAGAAGACCAAAGCCTACCATGACAAGCGAATCATTGCCAGACGTTTTGAACCAAACGATAAGGTCTTGCTCTTCAACTCCAGACTTAGGCTGTTCCCATGCAAGCTGAAATCTAGATGGTCCGGACCCTTCACCATTAAGGAAATCCGACCTTACAGAGCTGTTGTGTTGCTGGACAGAATGGGAGACGAGTTCGTCGTCAATGGTCAGCGCATCAAGCATTACCTTGCTGACTCCACTATTGTAGTATATATATTGTTTTCTATAGTCTATTTTATTTCTTTTCAGATTTAGTTGCAGGTCAAAAACAAGAAAAAAAAACCGAACACTTCAGTCAGAATAACCGAAGGACTTTTCTTCTGGTGGAACATCTCATCGCCTGTTCCAGGTAAGTGTTCCGGACCCAAAAATAATAAAAATTAAAAAATAATAAAAATAAAAGAGAGAGATAATGGAGAGCGGTTAGGGTTTCGCCTATTTAAGGCCTCACTCTACCTCTTTCCCGTCTCACTCACCGTGCACCTCCCCACTTGCGAATTAGAGCAATCACCAAAACCTCAATTTTTCATTTATTTTAAGTGATTATTGCTTCTGATTTGCTTGGATTTTTGTGTTCTCTCTGTTTTTACAGTCAATTTCCCCCGATTCATAAGGTAAGAGGCTCGACAATCACCATACAAATCGCGAATTCGTTTTGACAAGTTCATCGTTCTAATCGCTTTGATAGATCGATTCTTGTTGAGAATGACTTGATTTTGATCCCCCCATTTGCTGTTAGGGTTGAGTTAGAAGATGAACTCATGCTTTCTTTTTCTTTAGCGATTTGCGATTTCACTTCTCCATTGATTGAACCGTTTTGATATGTCCTGATCTCAATTGATCCTGATCTCAATCGATCTGATTCGATTTATGAGAAGTTGAATTGGTTTAATGAGTTGAGCTGTAGATATTTTTGTTGTTTATTGCGGTTCTTGTCATGTTGAAGCAATTATGAGTTGCATAAGGAGGAAGTGGAAGTTGTTTGATTGTGTTTCTTCTATGCAACTAAAATGGAACTAAAGAATAAAACTTGTTTGCCTTGCAGATGCCACACACTAAGCAATCGGCCAAGAGAACGAGGGTGAACCTCACGAGCAACACGCCACCGCCGCGAGCACAACAACCGACCTCCGCGTCCTACCCATGGTCTCGTGAACAAGAGGGTGAACCGATTGATCTCAACAGCCCAATGCTATTAGACTTTAACTGCGAGGGGTGGGACAAGGAAACAGCTGGGCGTTACAACTCCCTCCTCAAGGTCGATATCCTACCTACTCGTTTCGGCCATGCAGAAACTCTTGCTGATCTCAGGATCGACGAGGATGTGTTCAAAACATTGCAAGCAATGGGGATAGCTCCGCTTTGTTATCAGGCACATGAGCTCTACCCAGACCTTGCTCGCCAAGTGCTCGCTACTGCCACCATTACTTACGAGGACTCCTCTGCGCCCTCCTACGCCAACTGCTCCTTCTCATTCATGGCTGATGGAGAGTATTGCTCACTGTCCCTCGACAAACTCAACGAAATCTATGAGATCGCGAATGAGCCGAGAGGGGTAGCAGTGGCGAAAAATTTCGCCCCATCAAACACCTTCTGGGACTTCATCGCGAATGGGAACTTCACACCTCAAACCTCCTATTCGCCAAGGATCAGACTTCCAAAGTGACAAACGGGAAGCTGCAAACCCTGTATGCAGGTATTGAGGATGAGATCTGCGCTTCAGGGTCTGGCATTCCAATTCAGAAGGTCAAAATGAACCCAGGCTTTCATTTCATCACCATGGTTTGCGAGAGGAGGCAGTGTCTTATGCACGGTTCGAACAAGAAGGACAGAAGCGGTAGCTTGCTCACGCCACTCTTCAAGCATTTCGGCATTGATCTCAGGAAATACAAGGTGAACACGGAGATTCAGTACCTCGACATCAAGTACCTTATGGCGTGCCACATCATGCGAGATGAGGATACCTACAGCTTCTTCGACAAGGAGGGTACCCAGCTGTTCACCAAGCTGCCTCACCCAGAGATCACCAGGCTCAGCGTGTTCGACAACATACGCTTCCTCCCACCACCCGAGCTCCTATGCACTGATCCTCGTGCTGCTGCACCTGACGCGAATATGGAGGATGTCGAGGACATTACCCCAGAATCTGACCCATCATACGACCTCGGAGGGCTGGCGGATGTGACAGATGATCAGGCTTACCGACGCTGGATGGTTGACTCACAGCGGAAGAACAACAGTCTCATGCGGAGGATCCTCAATCT
>NC_027756.1:34944294-34949635 GCF_000695525.1 Brassica oleracea var. oleracea
ATCTCGTTACCGGCGGCTGCATTGGCGGAAGTAACCAGCGACAGTCACCAGCAGCGCAGACCCCACGACCACACCGTCCAGGCAAGGAGCCTATGGGAACAGGCCCTTCAACTGAAGAGGTTCATCGCTCGCGCAACAGACGTTCGCTTGATCCAGCCGAGAGCGGCGAGTCCGATTGAGTCCAACAGGAATTTTCTCTATCCATTGTTTTATCCATCTGAACTCTTTATCTATTTGCTGTGTATTTGGCTGACTCCGATTTGATGTCACACCAGGGATGGTGTGAATTAAGTCTGGGGGAAGCACTTGTTTGTGTGCTGCTACTCTATGTTTTTATTTCTGAGTTAGTCCCTATGTCATTTGGATGTTTTATTGAGTCAGTTTAGGATCGAGTCAGCTAAAACTCTTGTGGGAATTAGGACCTTGTGTTGTGATAATCTTTTAACCACCTCGTGCTCTAACATTCTTATCCAGTGACCTTAGCAGTGATGAAAGACCCACACTTGGACCTGGAACACCCCTGACTTATCTCATTTGATTCTCCAGAAGCTCTCAACCGATCAGGTTACTCAACTCCACATAACTTGAATCTGATCTTGACTGAAATTCTTCTTGTTATGGGCACTAGATCAGGGAAACGAGACTTACACTCAGGACTTCTTACTCTTTTTACCAATCTTGCTGATCCTGAGTGGCTAGCTCATCTTTAGCTAGTTCCCACCTTGCGCCTATGCCTTTATTTTCACCCTCATGCACTCTGTTTTTCATTGTCATATGTGCAAAAGGGTCAGAGAGGAAAGGATCGACGCAACCTCTTACTCGTTAATGCCATACATTCAGGGAAGGGAGATCAAGCATGAAGAGAACATTCGATGAGACCATGCTCTAACAAGAGAACAGTCTATGGGTGCATGTTCTAACCAGAGGAACAATGGCGACCAGTGAGAAACAAAAGAATAGATCACCAATGGCTGCAAAACATTCATTCTGTTGCCTTTCCCTCGCAACCCCATCAGCTTGTAGAAAAAAAATATATATATATTTTGTTTTTATGGTGATGGAGATGGGGAAGGTGAATCCGAAAAATACACGCCACTGGGAAGGTTGAGCAAGGAGTTGGTAAGATACCGAGTATGGAGCTGATTTTCGAACAGCGATCGTGGGTGTTCTGGTAAGGGTGTGTGGTCTGAGTCTATAGCTTGTATGGTTCAGAGATGTGTGGTAAGAGTATGGTTATTAAGGACAAGCGAGTTCCCACTCTTTCAAACCTTTCTCCCTGCTCTTGAGGTTTGGCCTTGTTCGAGGACAAACAATGATCTAAGTCTGGGGGAATTGATATATGGTGTTTTTAATACCATTATATGTGTGCTTTGAGTTAATTCTCAGTCCTAATTCGTGCTTATTTGATATCATTCTAGGGTTGGAACAGGTGAAAGAGCAAAGAAGAGAGTTCCATGAAGAAAGATGTCATTTTGGAATATCCGACACAGAACAACAAATAGAGATTTTATTAGGAGTGATATCTTACAGAAATAGAATGAAGTTGGAGATGTCATACGTCTGGTATGCATTAACTGGTTTCTTTGGAGCAATAGAGATTTTATTAGGAGTGATATCTTACAGAAATACTAAATTATTGAACAACGTATAACTTCCCTTGCCGAAGTATAACTCCCTGAAATTCTCTGAAACTAAAAGTTATTGCCAAAGTTCAACGTTTTGGATACGAGTGGTTTGAGACTTCACATGTTCACGGTCCTCTAAGTTCAAAGTTTTGGTAGCTACTACTATTTTTTTTTCTTTAAAAAAAAATATAATATGATTTGGCAAATTTTTATTATTTTGTTTCCTTAAAAAAAAATTGAATATCAAATGTCAAATTATTATCTAGGGAGTGAACCTAAGAAAAACTCATTTCCCTTTCTAGCATTTGTGACATAATTTCCCAAATCAACCGCACATGCTTTCTTTCTGAACCCAATTTGTTTTAGAGAAAATGTGATTTAAATATGACTTGAGAGTTGAGACAAACAATAAAAAAGCAATTTAACTTTGGATAACACGCAAAATGATCCAACATTTCTACACTAAAGTTACAGTTATGGTGCGAAAAAATCAAACCAAACCAAACCGAACCAAACTATACCGACCCAAACAAACCAAATATACCTCTAAACTATTTAGTTCGAGATTTTATCGACCCAAATGGTTCAGTTTGATTTGGTTTTAAACCGAACCAAACCAAAAAACTGAAGTGTTTTTTAATTATATTAATTAAATGTATTAATAATACTAAAATTTAATATAATTTTATACATTTTAATTTTAAATGAACAGAATAAATACAACTAAAAATAAAACGAAAGAATATGAATCTTATACATTAACATCAAAACCGAAAAATTTACCTATGATATTTATATTAAGTTTGCCGATAATATAAAATTATTGGATCACGTCTTCTACTTTTTATCGTGATTTTTGGTTTTACCTTTAAATATGAAAATAATGATTTAGTGTTGAATGATGATTTGCTTATTTTTTTATAAATTTTATTTTTCTAACTGAACTAGAACAAAACAAAACAAAAATCTGCTCGATTGAATTAAACAAACACAAACAAAACCATATTAAACCGAACCAAACACAAATCAAACCGAACATAAACAAAACTGAATTAAAACCGAACCAATCCAGATTAATTTGGGGTTGACTTTGATCAAAGTTTTGTTATACCCAAATAAACCAAACCAAACTGAATCCAAACCGAACCTGTAATTAAACTGAAATGCTCATCCTTAGTTATAGTGTCCTTCGGTAAAGAAATCTTTGATCTTTATTCTAGGCTTGAGTGTTTTTAACTAAATCCAAAATTTTGAACTGAACCCTACGGAAATTCAATCCAAACTGTTACAAAAACTACTGGAACAGGACGTAAGAGCTAGATATTTTCGGGTTCGAGTAAAATACTGAAAATCCGAATCAACCGAACGCCCAAATCTATTACACATTATTTCTTTTGTTATACTTTTTCTTACTTACTTTTGCATTCTAGTAATTTGATCAACCATAATTCTTTGGGATACTGATTGCTTTAAACGAAATTATTTATGTTTATCTTGGTTTATATGTTTGTCAAAAAAATTATCATATACAAGGCCAATGAGTCTAGTCCAGTATAAGAGAAAAACTCCAAACTTATAAAGGTAATCATTTCCTTGATAACATACTAATCAGTAATAGTTTTTCGATGTCGAAGGGAGAATATTAATTTGAACAGTGAAGATAAGTGTTTGATGACATGGATGATGATCCTATACAATTGCTTCACTTGATTTCTTGTGTTAATTCTCTGAAAAATCTTGAAAATCTGATTTCATCTAAGACTTTGTTCCACATAACACAACAAAATCATCGTTTCGTTCTTTGTTTTAAATTTTCACATCCATATGCTCTAGATCACTGATGAATATTTAATTTAATTAGTTAATATGTGCAATAAGAGTTTTGGTTTTATACATCTTTTTTTTGAACTGTGATTTTATACATCTTCAACCCATATGACATACGCTTTTAGATATAACTTACTAGATAACGATTTTAACATATACACTTTTTCGATTTATTCACATCTATTCAAGTTTAGAGATTCATTAATGTCTAATATAATATAGTTTGAAAGACACAACCAAATTGTTGATATTGCTTGATCTCGAGTCTCTCTTCAATCACTGTATATGATCATCTTTAGTTTTGGCCCCCCCGCAACGCTTTCATCATCTTTTTTTTTTGGTAAAAATGTTAAGAAAACTTTCATCATCTTTCTGGTGCAGTAACAAGTTTAAAATTTTCATTTATCACAAACTAAAGTTTTTTATCCATAAAAAAGAGTATCTAAACTAAAATAACTTTTTCTAATGGTTACGTTGCTCAATTTTTTTTAAATTAAGACTTCGCTACTGATTTGTTGTAAATTCATGAGAAAAAAATCATAAAAACCAAGTTTTTTCGGACAAATAAAATTTAGGATTTTTTTTGTTAATTTTATGAATCATTAATTTATAAATCTGTAACCTTTAATAATATCTTAACATTTTGATGCCATAAGAACTTAGATTTTGTAAGAATAAATCTAAATTTTAAAATTGAATTTTACATTTTATTAATATGAATACCATACCTTCCCAAGAAACCTACACAATATATGTACAATATATGTAAACCAGGTTTTAACCATTAGTTGGTCTACAACTATTTATCTCATATCAAATCTCACTATGGTTCGTAAAATTAAGATTCAACTAAACCGTTTATATCAAGACATTTGATTATTTGTTTTCTGGCAGCCAGCTAGAGTTTGGATTCTAGAGATTCTCATTGATTTTTGCCATGTCAGTGAATAATTATGAACTAGATCAACAAATTTTGATGTCAATTTTATCAAGTGATTTTCTAATTTAAAACGTAAAAGTATATACCTCCAAAAAAACTGAGTTGTGATGGGACGAAGAAAGAATGAGACGAGTACCAAACTACGGTTTGAAGAATAAAACACTTTTCATTGTATTAACCTTTGAATATCATCAAAGGGCCAGACCAGTAAGAACTCACTCTTTGAGATCTCGTTTCTTTTTGGGATACGTCTTTGTCTTTGTCCAAATCTGAACTCAGCATTACCTGGTTTTGGACCTACTATCACTTAATTGGTTTCTCTCTGTTTTTTTTTTTGAAACTAAAGGCATTTTGTCTCTGTTTTTTTCTTTCAGCATTTTATTTCTATGTTATGCTTTACAAACAAAAAAACCGACAAATACTGGGATCCACTAAAGAAATAATTAAGATATGAATCTTAGACTTAACTCATAACAGGGAAAGAAGACAAAATAACTTTTCAGAAAGAATTACTAATTTGTTATCAACCAGATTGTGGATGGCTCATAACCAAGAGATTATGATTTGTAATCTTTCCATTTATCTATGACGGTGTAATCTCCTATATAATGAACCTCTATGTTATGAATAAAGATAGACTTGTCCATTACTTTTTATCACGTTATCAGCACGAAACTCTAAATCCCTAAGCTAATACCCAAATCAAAAAACCCTAAAACCCTAACCCTAGCCGGCAATCCGATGAACCCTAAACCCCGATCGTATCTCTTGTTCCCGCATCTGTTCCAGCCCGCGTACCCAATCAGCTTCAGCCCAAGGCGTTCCTGATCCTAGCTCAGACGTTCGCGACCCGAGAGCAGCTCCAGCACGCGACCTCTTCCTCGTTCGCAACAGCATCAGACAGCTCGCGTCCGACGATCAAGGCGTTCCCGATCAAGCAACAAAGGAC
>NC_027756.1:34950813-34953463 GCF_000695525.1 Brassica oleracea var. oleracea
GAGAAAGATTGATACAGAGCAATATTAATTATTAGCCATCATCTTATTAAGAGTCTCAAAGATCAGTATCTGACTATAGAGAATCCTCTAGAACTTTGGACAGATTTAAAAAAATCGAGATATGATCACCAAAGAACGGTGTTATTACCAAAGGCCCTATTTGATTGGAGGAATACCAGAATCCAGGACTATAAGTCCGTGGATGAGTCTGTTGCTAGTTGGGCAAATTAATGGATTACTGATGAGAAACAGTGAATTGAGACCTCCTGGATTAACCCCATTACCTGATACCAATAAGGCCGCAGAAGAAAAAAAAGGTAACCACGTCCAGAATGATAGACCTCATGGTCATAGCCGTGGAGGGTGGAAAGGACGTGGCCATGGCCACTATAACACATTTGGCCGTGGGAATCACTATGGCAGTGGTCGTGGTATTTCCTTTAAACCATAAAGCTCGACCAAATCAGTGTGCCATAGATGTGGAATGGGGAACCATTGGCCTAAGATATGAAGGACTCCCAAACATTTTTGTGACCTCTATCAAAGAGAGTCTGAAAGGGAAGAATCCTGAAACCCACTTGGTCTATAAAGATGGTGAAAATAATTTCGAACATGATCAAGATGATCTTATGGAATATGAGACTTATGATTGCCTAAAAGAATCAAGTTGATAATCTGATTTGACATCAAACTTGTGTGATTGTTTTGCTTGTATGCTTTCTCTAATTTTTATCTCCTTGAATTTATTTCTATTACATTGTCTGCTTAAATTAAATGAATGAATGATTTTTCTATATGAGTACACTGAAAAACGCCAATATAGTACTAAAGCAGGTATCGTCAGTCTGAAAGAGGAATATGGCTAGGCTAATATATTATTGCCTAAGGGTATGCATCTAGAAATCAGTGATGCCTTATATTCACCCATCTCTAAGAGCAAGAGCAGCCTATTGAGTTTTAAAGATATAAGAATGAATGGTTTCCATATTGAAACAATGGGTGAAGGAAACAAAGATTTCCTTCAGATATATGTATAAAATCGGCCAAGGTCATAATAAGTCCTAAAGACTATACATGCATTCTCTACTGACCTAGACTATGCATAGATCAGTATGATAGAGGCTAATAACCTGCGAAAATATACACTTTATAGCACGACCGGATTGATATTCAAAAAGCACACATTAAAAGATAAGAAGAGTTATCCCAAATAATCTCACGTGTGTAGCATGTACACAAGGGAAACTCATTAGGCCATCACCAGTAAAACGGCTACGAGCCCCTTTTTCATAAATAAAGACTATATGTCTAGATTATACTGGTGAATACATGTCTCAAGCGTTTAAATGATTATGGTATGTCCACGGGGGTAAGTGTGGACAATTCTGTAATACATGTCCATACCAAAAACGGCTTGGCCGAAATGTTTTAAAACGAAAATAGCTGATTGATAGACCATAACTTATGAGGTCAAAACCCCCATTCACAGCTTGGGCCACACGAAATTTACATGGACCTAAGTTAATACGCATCAGGACATTTAGTGAGCATAGATATCCCCTATCACAATTATTAACGGGTCAAGAGCCAGACATACCCCATCATAAGACATTTGGATGTGCTGTCTATGTACTAATTGATCCACCACAGAGAACTAAGATGGAACCTCAAAATGAGGATGGAGATATATGTTGGATATGATTCTCCCACAATGATAAAGTACTTTGGGCTAACTATGGGTGATTATATTTGACGCCAGGTACACGGATTATTTTAAGACCAAGAGGAGAAAAATAATAAAGCTGGTAAAAGAATGGTAAAAGAAATAGAATGGAATCAACCATCAATGTCTTGGCAAGATCCTCGGACTAAAGAATGTGAAATAGACATCCAAAGATTATACATTTACAAAGCTAGCTAATCAAATGCCAGACACATTTGCTGACCCGAAAAAGAATGACTAAGTCATATATAAACCAGCTTGTAAAGCACCAACGAATTTGATGTCCAAGAAGAGACAACGTATGAAACGTGGTAGACCAATAGGTTCCAAAAGATAAGAATTCTCGAAAACATAAGAAAGGTGCAGAGGATGATAATCAAAATCCAAATCCGAGCTTAATAAGGAAACCATCCCAGACATGGAGATAAGGTCGGACGGCTCTAAGGTACAGGTACCAAACAATGTAGCTTGGGACACCAAGCTGCAAAGTATTTAAGGTCCTGATAATAATGAATCTCAATCGATTATATCATGTCTGGAACATAATGGAACCAATAAGGAATGTCGACATAAGATGATTTATTTTCATACAAGGTAGCACTTGAATTTATGAATATAAGAGAGGATCATGAACTCACGTCAATATAAGAGTGCGAACTCGTAGAACATATTGGATTGAATGGAAACGTGGGGTTAAATAGTTTAAAGAAGAAAGGAGTATTTGGCCATATGATTAAGACGCCATATGATATTAAAACCAGTGGATATAAATGGGTCTTGTGAGGAATAGAAATCGTGAGATATAAAGCTGATGTTGCACAAGGATTCTCACAAAGACCTGTAATAGATTAGGAGGAGACATACTCCCATGTGGTGGATGCAACTACTTTTAGATTTCTCATAAGTCTGGCTATATAAGAGATATAA
>NC_027756.1:34953747-34972316 GCF_000695525.1 Brassica oleracea var. oleracea
ACAGAAAAGGAGATTTAATATGGACCAGTCTCACCCATTATCTAGTACATGGGCGTGAGATCACTTGTTTTGGACACTGATACATTCAGTCCAAAGATGAACGATAAAGAAGTTCATTTAGTCCTGAGATGGACGATGCAGAAGTCTTGTTTTAGACACTGATCTGATTGGTCCATAAGAAGGACGATGAAGAAGCCTTTGATTTTGGTTTATTTTATACTAACCAACCCAAAGAGGGGTTATTTGGTTTTGTTTTCAGACAGGTTATGTTTTACACATGGTGGTACACGCATATCACAGCAACATCATCCAAGATTTCGTGGGTGTGTATTTGAGGTTGATGACTCAATATGTTCGATCAGATTGTGGCATGACCGATGGTAAAGAAGAACCAACTATCATGTTCGAGGACAAAACATATTATGCCCAAGATCTTCATCACCCACGGATTGAAGAAAATTAGAGAGGTCCTAGGGACCTTCAGTAATGTCCAAATTAGGGGGAGTAATGTGTGTTGTACTCTTTTTCTTTCACCATGGTTTTATCCCAATTGAGTTTTTCTGGTAAGGTTTTAATGAGGCAACATTAAAGCACATTACAAGCTCTAAATGGTTATGGCATCCAAGGAGAAGTGTTATTAACCAGATTGGGGATGGCTCATAACCAAGAGATTATGATTTGTAATCTTTCTATTTATCTATGACGGTGTAATCTCCTATATAAGGAACATCTATGTTATGAATAAAGATAGACTTTTCTGGTACTTTTTATAACATAATTGATATATTCATTTGTTTTTTCGTTCTGGTACAAACAAATCTCATTCGCTCGTGGGGCGTTTGGCGTTTTGGTAAGTCCGGACGAATGACCTGTCACTCCGGTTTTTCAAAGCAAATATAATCTTGAACCTTCGACTGAAAAGTTGGTAGAAAGTTTCTTACAGTTTGGCTAAAACTAGTTGGGACTTGGAGCAATTGCCTGGTACTTTGTCAAAAAAGAGAGTCATCTGAAAGCGTAAGCTAAGGATGAAGAAAGATAAGTGTTTTTCTTTATTTATCACTCTTAATGTTACATTACATCATGAGAATTACATTTACAGATTGAGAATCCTATGGTTTTAGCTCTGGTCTTTGTTAATCTTTAGTGCTGCATAATGGTTGTGAGTCTTGACAGGCTGTGATTGTACATCTGCTGGAGATTGCTTTTGCTTTAGAGAAATTTTCTTGGAAATTTCTTCTGTACTCACTTCTGTTTTGTTTTGTTCGCAAGTTGTTAAAAAACGTTGGGGAGCTAAAGACAAGCTCTGCGTGTTGGGCTTTAATCTGTTGATGTTGCTGGGCCTTAATGCAGGATTGTATGGTGACGTGAGCTTAAGTGCAGCTGGGCTTGACGTAATGGGCTTTGCTGCAGTTGGGCTCGGAGTGATATATCTGATAGGCCCCCTCAAACTTGGTGCATCGATTGCGTCGATAC
Source organism: Brassica oleracea var. oleracea (assembly GCF_000695525.1). Lineage (NCBI taxonomy): Eukaryota > Viridiplantae > Streptophyta > Magnoliopsida > Brassicales > Brassicaceae > Brassica > Brassica oleracea. Next base: position 34,955,221 of record NC_027756.1, read on the forward strand.
CGTGTTTGGTCCAGAGCCATGTTCGAAAATGTGGCCGTGGAGGCCGAGGCCGATTAACCGGCACTAGAATGCCATGCGGAAGCTTCCCGTAGCGATTTCACTATGTTCGGCCAAAAATCGGTTTTAAGAAATTTTTCTTTTTTGAGTTTTGAAGGTTTTAGATCAAATATTAAAGAAGATATCAATGGATTTTATATAAAAGATTTGATGTAAAACAATACGAAAAGTCATAGTTTAGTGTATTTAGAAAAGTTTACTTTTGACGGCAGCAAAAGAAAGTTGCAGAAACCCAAAATAATTTCATGAGGGAAGGTGAAAATGTATGTACAATCATGCCATCCATTAAAATAAATAGTGGAGGCCGATTAACCGGCGTTGGAGCGCCACGCGGAAGCTTCCGGTAGCAATTTCACTATATTCAACCAAAGTTGGTTTTAAGAATTTTTTTTTTTTTTGAGTTTTGAAGGTTTTAGATCAAATAGTGAGGAAGATATCAAGGGATTCGATGTAAAACAAAATGAAAAATTCATAGTTTAGTGTATTTAGAAAACTTTATTGTTGACAGCGGCAAAAGAAAGTTGCAGAAACCAAAAAAAAAATTTTTGTGGGGGAAGGTGACAATGTATGTACAATTATGCTATCGATTAAAATAAATAGTAAGAAAGCTAATATGCACGATCTGGGTGCGAACCATTGACACTTTGAGCTGACTCCGGCCACTTAACCACCAATTCAATGTATATTTTCTATTTATATTACTGTAAACTAGTAAAAATATATATATATAGTTAACCAAACTTTTTTAAAAATAGCATAAACAATTCCCCGCTTAATCCCTGCTTAATCTCCGATTTTTTGATAAATAGCTAGGCTCAGACTCACCGCCAACTCGCGCCTAACGTATTCTTAAAGAGCCTCCTTGTTTTTAATGCTGCATGCAGAAGGGATTTGGTGAAGATGTCAGTGATTTTCTCCTGATTCGGTATGTGCTTCACCTCAAGAGCACCAAAAGCCATTTGTTCCCATACAAAGTGATAATTGAGAGCAAAGTGTTTTGTCTTTGAGTGAAAGAAAGGATTTGGGGAGAGCAAGGCCACCGATAAGTTATCACAGAGCAACATCGGTGCTGTAAGTAACAGAAGGCCAAGCTCTCGGAAGAATGAACATAACAAGATAAGCTCTGAAGTTGTTTCTGATATGGTTCAGTATTCTGTTTCTGTTGAACTCCTTGAAACTGTTGGTTGTTTGCGAGATGACCATAAAATCAGATTTTTACGAAGAAATGTACTGAATCCACCAGTAGATCGTCTAGTAGAATAACATCATGTCCAATCCATGTCACTGTAGGCAGTGAGAGTGAAGTCAGTATTTTTGTGAAGTGAAATCCCCATAGTGATAGTCCCTTTAACATATCATATGATCCTTTCAATAGTTTGAAAATCCGAGACTTTTGGAAACTGCATCTTCTGGCAAACAAAATTCACAGCAAAATGAATATCAAGACTCGCCAAAGTCAGGTATTGCAGTTTACATGCTAGACTTCTGAAGTAGGTAGAATTTGAGAATAACTCGGACTGATCTTTTGTCATGTTGAGCTGTAGGGGAAGAGGTGTAGGCATGGGAGTACATTCAATCATGGATGCCACTAAAGTAAGTCTTTTGCGTATTTTTGTTGACACAAAACACCCTTTCTCATGACTGAACATGTATCCCAAGAAAGTAGTGTAGTCTTCCCATGTCTTTCATACGAAATTCTTTGTTGAGTTCTCGGAGAAGTTTAGAAAAGGGTTCTGAACTGTTGATTGTGATAACCATATCATCCACATAGAGCATGAGAGTGTTGATGTCTTTTTCTGTCTTGTAGATGAAAAGAGAATGATCAAACTTGGGGCAACATAACCCGAACTTGATAAAAAAAAAGGTACTGAATTTGTCAAACCAGGCACGAGGTGCCTGTTTGAGACCATAGATGGCTTTATTGAGATGCCATACATGAAGAGGCTTCTCTTTATTAGCGCTCGCGGCGATGGCCAAAGAGAACGCTTTTGCGTTTACCAAAAAGCTTGGATCGTAGTGTAAAATCAACGGTCTATACTCCTGTCGGAATATTCTTTTCTCCGTCAAGTGATGTTCACTGGTCCTTGAAAAAGTTTTATTACGGGATCATGACACCATCAAACAACAAGAATGGATCATTTCAAAATCAGCCGGTTGCTTCATGTACACAGTCTCTTGAAAATCACCATGTAAGAATGTATTTTTAACATCCATCTATTTTATTTCTTAATTAAGACAATAGACATGTGTAGATTAATTCTGACTGATTCCATTTTGACCACTAGGTTGTAGGTTTCCAAGTAATCAATCTCTTCTTCATGTCCGTTGCCTTTTGCCACAAGACTTGAACTTGCTCAAAGTGCCATCAGCGTTCAACTAGTTTTGTGAACCAATCGTGATCCCAACACTTGCATGTCAGGAGTAGCATGAACCAATGTAAAGTTATTAGCTTCCTCACATGTATCAAACTCTTATGTCATGGCATTATTCAAACATGGATGGTTTAAAGCAGCTGAGACTGTTCTTGGTTCCGGAATGGACTCGTTTTGTGTCATGAGAACAAGTTGTGTATTTGGTTTGACAATTCAGCTCGTGATTTTGTAACCATAGAGTAGTGTTGATGTTGAACATGAGCTGGTATAGGAGAAGAGGAACCAGAGGACACATGCTGAGCACTGCTTGAGGAAGAAGATGTGGCATAGACACCAGCCGCCGATGAGTTAGAGAGATACCGAGGAACTGAAGTCACCAATGGAGGAAAGTCCTCATCAGAGAATAAAGAAGGTACTGACTGGAGATGAATTCGTTCCTAAAATTTAAATGTATCATTCTTGGGGTCAGTTGATGTATCTTGAGGTAAGAAAGTCAACTGCTAAGCTTTGAGCAGTGGTGTCATTACTGATGTATGACTGACTTTGTAGGTATTCTCAAAGGGGAACGTAGTTTTATAAAAGAGCACATGTCGAGAGTTGTAGACACGACCCGTAGAAGGATACAAACACATGTAGCCTTTGTAGCGATTGTTGTAGCCAGAGAAAGATACACTTCAGAGACTGTAGATCAAACTTGTTTTGAGCATTGTCACGAAGAGAAGGATAACAGGCACACCCAAATGTTCTCAGAAAGGTATAGTTGACTGTCTTACCAAATAGTTTATGTTATGGTGACTGATGATCTGATAGGCTTGTTGTAGGCAGAAGATTACTTAGAAAAGTTACACTAAGAAACGCTTCAACCCAGTACTTCAGAGGCATCTCGCTTTCAAATATCATGGAAAGACCCAACTCAATGATATGGTGATGCTTTCTCTCAGTAATTTCATTTTGTTGAGGAGTATGTGGACACAAAATTTGCTATTAGATACAATCTTTTTGCAAATGAGACAGAAATATAGATCTAATAAACTCTCCTCCACCATCACATTGAGAGCTATCAATTATGCACGCAAACTTGTTTTCCACCTGAGCTTAAAATTAGCAAAAGATTGAACATAAATATTTCATAGGATAGATCCAATAATATCGTGACCAATGCTCAATGTAGATTGCATCCATATGAACGACAAAATACGGTTGTTTTCTGGTACTTCGCGCAAGACAGTCTGTCTTTGTATTCTGCGCTCGGGGTATATGAACGAACTCTGAGTGATTGAAACTTTCTTTTAGGATCTTGATGTCTTCCAAATAACTTGCAAAGGCGGGCTATTCTTCTTGTGTCAGAAACCATCTTCACCAACTAAGAACAATCCGTTGCAAATGTGATGAAACTGCTGTAAATTTCTCATGCATTCCTTTGCCCACATGAGCGCTTCTATTTCCAAATGTAAGGGTGAGAGGCTGGCTCTCGTGTTCCTTCTCCCCATCAATCCATCAAAGCCCTCTAGCGTACTATACCAGCCTTGTCCCGAATAATTATCCTGATTTTCCATGACCCATTTGTAAAACAAAATCGTCCCGATATGGAAGGTAAACTTGTCCCATTCAGCTCCCTAGATTGGGTGACCATTTGAGTGAGTAAGGCTTGTGCCTCGGCCCAAAGTAGTGATTCGGTTTCTGCCAGTTTGAGAGTATATGTAGAGTCAATATCAATGTTGCTAAAAGTCTTGTTATTTCGTTCTTTCCAAATGTACCATAAAACCCATGCAAATTGATGATCTTCCATGTGCGGGGAACCCCCTAGATATCCATATTTGCAAAAAGCGATTGAGAAGGAAAAATGTATGGATTTGACGAAATTTTTAAGAGAGCCCAAACTTGGACCGCCGGAGGACATTCAAACAACACATGATTGATTGATTCCTCGGTGGCTCTGCATCTATCACACTGAGTATCTCCTTGTATTCCTCTTGTTCGCAAGTTTTTTTTTTACTGGTATACATCCCGACACTATTTACCATAAAAAAAATTATTTTCGGTGGACATCATATTTTCCAAGAGTAAGCCTTCAAAGGAGTAACAGTGGCTCCAAACAGTGGCAGCCTTTTTTCTTTGTCTAGAAATACTCGTTCCACCTGGTAACCAGATTTCACTATGTATTCCCCCATTCTTTGTAAAATGCTATTCATCATGATCGACCATCTTATTCTAGCTCAGTGATATACTTTCTATAATATTCACATCATGTGGATCCACCAGTGACCAAATTTATTATAATTTCCATGTTCGTAATGTTGTATTGATGAGATAATCCATTGTAATATCAGAGTAATGGTTGCGTTGATTATTGTTTGCTGGTCTTGGGCAAGTGGTTGGAAGCCAAGGATCATGCCATACTGAAATAAAAGATTCTGATCACACCCTTTTGATTAGTCTTTTGCTAACAAGAGATCTAGAATATACAATACATCGCCTTCCATATGACGGTGAGTATGACTGAATCGGTTCCAGGGGTTATACATTCTTGAAATACCGTTCTTTGAAAACTCGTGAGAATAAGGTTTTAGGATTCTCGACCAAGTGCCATAATTGTTTCCCATCATAGCTGTATTGAAATCCGTGAGGTTTTTAAACCCAAATCCTCCATCACCCTTACGGTGACATAATTTTTTCTATGATTTTCAAATGCATAACATAATTTTTCCTATGATTTTCAAATGCATAATCACATCCTTTCCCTCCTTTGTGACCATTTGAATGTCCATCCACTAACTATTTTTTTTAAACGGTCTTGAATGAAACAAAAAAATTGAGTCTTTGATCCACCCAAGCTGTATGGAATTCCCAAATATGATCCCATCCTGTCTATATTTTGGACCTCTAGTATATCTTGGAGCTCTTGCCGAATAGGTTCCCCAATCTTATGTCTAAATTGAATAGAATATTTTTTTAAAATTTATTAGCTGACCAGACACTGTCTCATATTATTTCAAAATTCTGAGAATGGTATGACATTCTTCTTTTTGTGCCTTACAAAATAAATAGGCTATCACCTGCAAAGAGCAAATGAGATATCGACGGACAAGCCCTTGCAACCTTCATTCTTGCCAGCTGTTTCTCTCTTTCGTCCTTTTTAATATTCACGATTAGAGCCTCTGTAAACACTATAAATAAGTAAGGAGAAAGTGGATCATTCTAGCGCAAACCTCTCTGTGGAATTATGTGCCCTATTGGATGTCCATTCAATAGTACTCGATATTGTACCAAAGATATACATTTCATCATTAGTTGAATACATTGGGGATCGAAGCCCATTTTGTTGAGTAACGCATGGATAAAAGCCCACTCCACCCTATCATACGCTTTACTCATATATGTTGTTATTGCCATAAACGTATTTTGGCATGACTTATTGGTTCTTAACCCATAAACATTTCATGAGCTATGAAGATGTTGTCTGAGATCAATCTTCCTGCCACGAAGGCCAATTTTGTTTCCGAGATAAGTTTTGGGAGACAACCCTTCAACCTTTGGCGTAAAACCTTCGAAATAATCTTGTATCCTACATTACAAAGACTTATCGGTCGAAATTCCGTCGTTCTTGTAGGTCTCTCTGTTTTTGGAATCAGACATATTTTTGTAATATTTAACCTTGTGTCCATTTTCCTAGTGATAAAAAATTATTTACCAGATCAAGCAAATCTTTCTAAACAATAGGCCAAGAGTGTTGGAAAAAATGATGTCATTTCATCCGGACCAGGGGCTTTTTCTGGATGCACCCTAAACAACGCTTGTTTTACTTCATCTTCCATCGCATTCCTGATCAATCTCTGATTCAACTGAGGAGTGATGGTTGGTGTGATCTCGTCTAGGAATCCTTCAAACTCTGAAGGAGAAGTGGCATGAAATAAATCATCAAAATTATCTACTGTCCCATTTTCTACTCCTTTGTCCTCTGTTATCCAATGTCCACCTTCATCGTGTAAACCCACAATACTATTTCGAGCCCGGCGTTGTTTCGATAAAGCTTGATAAAAATTTGTGTTAAAATCCCCTGATGTGTGACAAATATTCTGACTCTTCTGTTGCCAACAGTCCTCCTCATTTTTGTACGCTTCATGTAGTTTCCTAGAGACTTCCACTATTTCCTATTGAGTTCTACTTTCATCTGGCTGTACTTCTTCCAAACCTTTTCGAAGCTCACTAATTTTTTCATTTCCATATGGCGGATTATTCTTTCTCCATCGAGCAATTTCATGACGACAATTACTAAGTTTTGTAAAAACGTTCTCCATACTTCCTTCTCATGAATCCGCCTTGCCTCTACCAATGGATTCTAGTAAACCATCATGTACAATCATTCTTTTATCAAACATAAATTGACTCCGTCGTATGGGTACCTTATCCTCAAGATAAGCCACAACTAGTCTATGATCAGATCCTACCAATCTTAAATATTCTGTGTAAGAACATGAAAATAAAGTATGCCAGTCTTCATTCGCTAATTCTCGATCTAATCGACACCGAGTCATTTCTTTTACTCTTCTTCCTTGCCAAGACATTTGATTCCCCGAGCTGGAAATTCCAAAAGTCCACAATTTCTAATCATATTATTAAAAGACACGAAAGATTCTGAACTTCTTAAAGGGTCTCCTTGTTTTTCATGATTTTCAGTAATCTCAATTAGATCTCCAATAACAACCCACGGATCCGACCTTGATAAGTCATATCTTGCTAATCTTTTCCATATTTGTTTCTGTAATTTTTAAATCGGTTTTCCATATACAAATCTGATGGAAATTGTTTTCCTGAGAATCACAGCTTCCACGCCTAGCATTTGGTTGCTTCAGTATGAAATATTAACCCGGTATTCTTCGTTATAGTATAAAGATAATCTTCCACTCGTGCTATTTTTATCCACCGTAACCAGATTATCAAAACCGAAGTGCGATTGAAATCCCTAAACAAAAACAAAATCATATTTTGTTTCTGACTAAAATAACTTTTTCAACAATTTTAAAATACCTACAATAATAACTTATCTTATACATTATAATTAGATTTATTTTGGTCAACCATTATAGCTAAATTTTGATTTGTGTTTTAATTATTCTTATAGAAAAATATTTTGATTAAAACAATATTTATTTATAGTTTCTAGTTGATTTTTTTTTTTGTGTTGTTTGCAATAAATAAATTTAATTTTGTTTAAGAAAAATTGTTGAGTTTAAAAATATAGCAAGCTCAGCTTGTTAGATTCTTATAACCTATTGTGATATTCATATGTTAGAGTTTAATCAAACATTTATTAAATAGACAAGGATTTTTTATGCATCCAATAATACAATTATTTTGATAACAGTTTCATTTTGTTAATCAAGAATCAAATAAATATTTTTAATTATTCAATAGCAATTTTATTTTTAAACAATTAATTTTCAAAAAAATATTTAAAAGTTTATAAGATTTTTTACAACAAAATGAGATATATTTTCTAAAAGTAAAACAAAAATATATTTAAAGATATATAAATAAATTTATTAAAAAGAGAAATAACATTATTTTCCTACTAAAAATTGAAAATTCCAAAGACAATTTCATAAATAACACATACTATAAAAATCAAAACAATGTTTTTATTTCAGTAAAGATTGGTTGTAAATTCACAGATAATTTTTAATTGAGCTGTATATATTTATCTACGATTATTTATACAAATCTTATCCTTCGCGTCTTTAAAATGTAAGCTAAATTACCAGAGGTCATTAGTTTAACTAGAAAAAACTTTAACCATTGTGTAAAAGGTCCTCTGTTCGAAGTGGGATGAAACTATTATTATATGTTGGGTCTGGAAGGGATTAGGACTATCATGTGGTAGTTAATTTATAGAGTATTTAGCTCTCATATACCTAAAATAAACCATAATTAAGAGAATACTATTTCACCGTAGTTAACACTGTTGACAATATGATAATCCAATTATACCCTCCCACTCACGTTCTCTTTTCTCTCTCTCCTATCTCTGTAAATTTTTCAATAATGATTTTCCTTCTTTTTCTAATTTCTTCAGCCGTAAACAAGATTTAAATGATGTTGCCTTGTGTATTCTCTCCTCCGCTGTTATCATTGTCTCCTGCACTTCAAAAAACAGCAGATTAAGTCCAACACGGAGACTGAAAGAAATTCCATGGCATGTGATAGAGAGATATCTTGATTCAAAAGTTGGTAAAAGAACTAAACATATTGGTCAAGCATATAGTTAGAGAAAGAGTACTTGTAGCTAATATGTAACAAATTAGCTTTGCTGTTTACTGATAAATATATGGTTAGTTGCTACAAACTTGGTTTGTGTGCTGATACATGTTTTCTTATATGTTACCAAACTGTGGTAACGCTAATTGATAAAGGATTGGTTAAATTTTACAAAGTATTAGTTGATATATGTTTAGTTACATGTTACAAAGCATGTTGTCGTTTTTTTAAAAGTGACTGGTAAAATATGAAAATAGTTTTTGTTAACTAACACATGATATGTTAAATACTACAAAATACGTTAGCGGGATAAACTAATAATTTACTGCTAACATTATATTTACATGGTAGATAACATATTAGATTGATATGAATAATTACTACTATGTATGCTATTGATTCGTTTACGTTTTACATATAAGTATAACCTCTAACAAAACATGTATCAGTTGATATATTATCTGGAAGCATACTTTTGGATTGACAAATTATCAACTAACAATTCATATAACACTTTACGATAAAGTTTAACACTTAACATTATTGGTTAACGTACTAGTCATTTACGTCAAGTTACGAATCATATTGTGCATTTGTTTCCTTAGAACTAGCATCCTTGGAACTAGCACCAGATTGTAAATTCCCTAAGGTCCTCTAATCAGTTGATATCCATAAGTTCTCCTTTAATTTTCAATATTGGAAGCATAATGGAGAGGTGCACCCAGCGTTTGACGGACGCTTTTCGACAGTGGGGACGATGAATTGATAAGAAAGAACTTGGTGTATGATTGGCAACGAAACGGTATTGGAAAATTCAGAATAAAATTGATGAATTAGATTTGAGAAGAAGCTATCAGAGTTGATGAAAGAATAGAGAAGATATAGTAAGATGAAAAAGATAAATAATGGAGAAGATGATGAAGGCTTCTCTTTCTTATTCTTATGTGTCTAATTAAAAAGGGTCAAATAGTCAGTTTATGTCAATTTTGCTACAGAGAATTTAAGTTTACAGCTATTAGGGTAGTTTCCTAATTTTGTCTTAAGTTATGTATATTGAGCAAATTGACTCTAATTTATAATATAACTGCATTTAAATGGTAAGAAATGTGTTTTTAACATCGAAATTTATTTTTAAAAATATTATAATATATGTGTGATCGAAAAATTCAAACCTATGTTGTCACCACGTTTACCAAACCAATTATGTTAATTTAAATCACTACGGCTACTACGGCGGCCACCTTTATCACCACTGCATTATTAAATACCAAAACAAAGCACCCGCGATGAAGAGTCTAAATCCAAGTTTAGCTTTTCAATTCTAACGGTATGCGGCCGTGAAGGCTCTTAGACTCTAAAATTTGATGATGTCCATAAAAACTAGAACTCTAAGAATTTGACTTTAAATTTTGAGAACCAATACTTTATGACCAACTTGATCGTAATCACTAATCAGAGTTTATATAATTAGATCTGAGATCTCAAGAGTATATATAAATCGTTACATATATTACCTTATCTATTAAAATAAAAGTCAAAACTTTTTTCTTGTGTGATTTTTTAAATTGGACCATCTCCTAGATATTTATTTTAATGAATTTTATGTATGCATAATAATATCAAAACAATAACTGTGATTGCATTTTAGTCTTTTCTTTCCCAAAACAACTAATTAAAAGTATTGTTAATGAAATCTTTTCCTGATTTCTTTCCTAAGCATGTCTTTTTCTTGTTTTTATATTATTTTAAGTGTGATATTTAGTTTTGTTTATTTAATTGTAGTTAAAATATAACCATGATTTTAATTGAAAAGAAGAATTATGTTTTTAAATTTCAATTATCATAAACTATTGTTAGAAGTTAAAATTTATTTTTGATTTATAAACAAATATTTAAAATTATATAAAATTATATGGTGGTGATAATAACAATTTAACTGATTAATTTCAAAAAAAAAATTTACAAAAAAAAAAAATTGTTAGAAAGATCCGTTTCTATTTCAAATTAAATATATATATATATATATATATATATATATTATTGAACTTAGTCTATTTCACGAAATTTCTCAAATAATATTTTTAGTACAAAATTATTTTTGAGTACAATGTATTATAGTTTCTTTATAAAAATTAGTTGTTGTTGTTTTCTATTATATAGGTCCATTTTAATTTACTTCCATATCAATTTCAACTTAAGAAATAAAATTAAAAAATTATGTAAAGTAGTATTGTTAATAATGTTTTAAAACTAAAATTTGTTACAAAATACACAATTTATCAAATTTATTGTAATAATATATAAGGCACATAAGCATAGGCATTATTGAGTTATATAATATATAACACTAAATTCCATTAAGTTATTGATAAATTATGTTATATAAACTAAAATATTATAGTATATAAAGGATCGAGTTTCAAATTAAAATTCACCATTGATAAACTTAAACTGTTTTTCTTTGTTCTGATAAAAAAAATTTGGTAAATTTGTTAAGATATTATTACCAATTTTCAAGTTTTTTTACAGAAGTACAGAGGACACAATAGGCAGAAGAATTGAAATGCAACTAAATAGAAGACCTCTAACCTAGTCAATATAGGGACCGACACAACAAGGATAACCGCTAATCAGCCGATTCATCAAAATCAGAACAAAATATTTGCCGCAAAAGGAGGAACATAGTTAATTCGAGAGACATAACCCGGTAGAAATTGGCTTGCCCGATGATCCGCTCTTTTTGAACCCTTTTGCCGCTTGACCTTTAATCTACTATGGGACAAAAGGATGAAAAAAAATCTGGCACCACCTAAAGTAATATCCCATAGGACAAGGGAGTGGTTAATGACAATTTGCCCCATTAATGAAATCAATATGAACCCTTGGATCAGAATTCTATGGGATATAACGTGAACCGTCGGATCATTAGAAGAAAATGGATCAATATTTACAAGAATGCCATTAATGAAACTCACCCTTAAGCCGTCGGATCTTATGTCTTTGTTTTAATCTTGGCCTTCGGATCTCACATCCAAACCCTTCTCTCTCGTCTGGGTCTCACAGATGCGTTAATCCTTTTTCTTCTTCTTCATTTCTCCTACAACCATACTCAACTACCACGAAAATTCATTCTCCTCACCAACAAAAGCTTTCTTCTTCAACTCTTCATCCACAAACCTTCACCTCTGTTTTTTGGGGTCTTTCGACATGTTAGGACGCCGTGAAACAGTTCATGTACGTCGTCCTTAGTTCTGAAATCGGTTGATAAGTGTAAACTCTCTCCTTCTCTCTCTCTTCTATTTCTCTCTCTCTTTTTATTGTTGTTTGTTTCAGTTTAGTCATATAAAATGTGTGTTAACCATATGAGTCAGATTATAAATTTTAATATAATTTGGTTAAAGTATGAAGCATGATATTGTAGAATAAATCGTTTCTGTCTATGGTACAATAGGTACAACTCTAGTAAAATTGAAAGTAGTAAAACTGGTAGAACTAGTATTACTGATATTGTTCATACGAAACATACCACTAGTAAACCTGGTAAAACTTGGAATAACACATTGCATACATAGTATTGGTACCACTCGTATAACTTATAGTAGTCATGTGCAAAGTTAACATAGTATAACTGGTCTTACTAGTATAACTGATAACTACAGTTACATGTAAACTAGTCTAATTGATAATATTAGTATAACTGATATTATTGTAACCGTAGAACTGGTATAACTGAACTAACTAATAAATGATAATGTTGGTTTTTAGTCATCTTCAGGAACTATGGATAGTAATGGGTCTGTGGTGATACATTTTGAACATGGTGAAGAGCAACATATTTCTACACTAGTGATGAAAGGAAGATATGAGGTGATTACTTATTCTCAGTTGGTTGATAGAATAGCCAAGAAAATGAAGATCGATGTAGTTGGGACGAAGCTTCAGTTGAGTTACTTTCCGCTGGTATTGAATAATAAGAGGCCTTGTTATATCTTGGATGATAAAGATGTTTTAGGATATTTAATGAAGGTAGATAAGAAAAACCGACGTAGTGTCTTGCATGTGGAGCTTAAGGAAATCGTCTCAGAAAATCAGAGTAACGAGATGTTTTCTATGAATGAGGAAAATCTGAGTGATGCCAGAGCTAATGATGGCATAGTTGAAGTTGGAGAGTTGGAAATTGTTCCTCATATTCAGGAGGATGAGTTTGAGCATGAGAAAATCAGTGAAGAGGGTGATGAAATGTATGATAGGGAGGAGTTGCCGGCTGTTACAGCAGTTGAACCTCATGTTGTCAATTCAGAGTGGGATGATGGCATTGATATGAGTTTGCATCAACAATTTGCGACTAGAGAAGAAGTGAGGGATTTAGTGGACAAAGGTGTGCATTCCAATTGTTTTGAGGTTGATATAAAGAAGTCGAATCCTCGGGTTTACATATTTAAATGTAGTGAGGCTGGATGCAGATGGTATTTACGAGCTGCAAAGCTGAAGAACTCTGATTTTTTCTCTATCAGAACGTATAGAAAGATGCATACATGCTCTCGTGGAGATGCAAGTGTCATGAAGACGAAGAAAAGAGGCAGACCAAGCTTGGTCGCATCAGTGGTGCACTTTGATTATCCCGGCAAATACAAGACTCCGGATCCAAAGACTCTCATAGATTTGGTGCAGAACAGACTGGGTGTTAAGGTTTCATATTCTACGGCTTTGAGAGGGAAAAATAAAGCTTTGAGTGATTTGCGTGGTAACCCGGAGGAGAGTTTTGCTAGGCCGCCATCTTACTTGTACATGTTACAAAGGATGAATCCTGATACCTTACACGATTAGAAGTGGATGAGAAGAACCAGTTTAAGTATATGTTCTTTGCGCTCGGAGCTTGCATCGAAGGGTTCAAGGCGATGAGGCAAGTGATAATAATGGATGGAACTCACCTGAAGGTTGTGTACAAAGGAGTGCTTCGCATTGCGACTGCTCAGGATCCAGATCATCATCATTATCCCCTTGCTTTTGCGGTAGTAGATGGTGAAAAAAATGCAAGCTGGGAGTGGTTTTTGACTATATTAAAAACTTTGATACCAGATGATCCTCAGCTTGTATTTTGTACTGATAGAAACCAAAGCATCATCAAGAAAGTACACGAGGTATACCCATTGGCGATCCATGGATATTGCAATTATCACTTGTCTAATAATGTCAGCGGAGCTTGCAGCAATGTTAACAAGAAAGGGGTTGCCAAAAAAATTAGAAATATTGCTGGTATTTACAGTGAGGTGGAGTTCCGAAAATACTACAGCGATTTCAGGAAAATGTATCCTCAAGCGGCCGAGTATCTAGATGACAGTGTTCATGAGACCAAATGGGCAAGATGTAAATTTCCGGGAGAAAGGTACAACATAGACACAACTAACACTGTTGAATCTATCAATGATGTTTTGAAGGAACCAAGGAAATATGCGTTGTTGCCAATGCTTGATGTGATCGTGGAAAAGATAACATAATGGTTCAACAAATACAGTCTATTATCTCTACGGGTACCAGAGAGGCAGATACTAATCCCACATGTGCATGGGATATTGCATCACATATATCCTACGGCTAAAAAGCTGAAGGTGACCGAGTTAAATACATTTGAAGGTCACTACAATGTGCTTGGCGAAGATGGTCATGGTTATTTGGTTGATTTGAGCAACAGAACATGCTATTGTAGGTATTTTGATATTGATCGGTATCCTTGTGTGCATGCACTTGCTGCCATCATGGCGCGTGGAGAAATGGCTGAACATTATTGTTCTAGGTATTACTGGATGGAGCAGTGGACTTTGGCATATTACAGGACAATATATCTAGTGCCTCATCATTCAACATGAGAAAGTTCTAAAATTCCTGAAGAAACCCGATCTCAGGTTGTCTTCCCTCCGTATGTGGAGAAAAAAAAGAAAGACTACAAGTTACTACATTCCCATCTGCCGGAGAATATCAGAGGAAGAGAAAGAAGAAGTTTCCACCATTGATTGGTGAAAACAAAGAAAGTGGCAGTGATGGCAGTGGCAGTGATAGCAATAGCAGTGGTAGTGACATCAGTGACAGCAGTGGCAGCGAGGGAAATGGGGACGAAGGAGGTGACAACGAAGGAAATGATGAATGAGTCTTACTTGTTAACTTGTTATGGAACTCGCTTATGTGTTGTGGAACTTATTTATGTGTTGTAGAATTTATTTATGCGTTGTGTTGTTTCAATCAGATAATACAGGTGCAACATGGTAAAACTTCATAAAACATAACACTCATATTTATGTGTTGTCATACTGGTACAACTAGTAAAACTAAAATAGGTTCGACTGGTATAACTAGTACAACTATTTCTAGTTTACTAAAATAGGTTCTACTGGTATAACAAGTACAACTATGCAGGTTCTGAAATTTAAATATTCTTTTGGGCTTTCCATATTAATAAAACAATCAAATAGTCTAATTTTAAAGTGTTTGGATGGGTTTCTTTGTGTTTTGTATTGGCTTTATTGTTTTTTGGATTTCTAATTCCATCACAAAAGTTTGCTTGATCTACCTTATACTTTTAAGGTTTGTTAACTTGTTTGTCCACATATTTTTTGTAAAACATACGTGATAAGTATTTTAACAATAGTGATGATTTCATTGTATCCGGGAAAACACATGTAAACATTAATAAATGGTACAACTTAGATAATGGTATTTTTTCTTTGGTACAACTAATATTTTCAGGTTTCACTGCCAAAGTACAACTCTGTACAAACTAGTATATCTGAATAACTAGTACAACATTGTGCAAGCCAGTATAACTAATAAACTAGTACAACTTTGTAGAAACCAGTATAACTAAATAACTAATACAACTTTATGTGCATAATGTGTTTCAGATAAGTGGATTCCCAGATAAGTCCTACACGTTTTAATTCAACACTAGTTGTACTAGTTTTTCTAGTTGTACTAATTTTATATTTTTTGGCATAGTTGATGCAGTTTTACTTGTTCTAGTTTCCCGTAAATGTAACCTGTTCAACCACCAAATCAATTACACACATACAAGTTTGGATTTAGGTTTTAAAACAAACGCATACAGGTTCCAAAAACAACAACATAGGTTATGCCCTTCGCCAAATCAGTTTGGCGTAAAAGGAGACCTCAACAAATGAGAACGCTTGGGCACCCTCTTTGGCATCTCATCAACTCCAACCAAAGCTGCCTCCTCTAAAGCATCATCAACTCCAACCTCACCTTCCTTCTCTCAGGCATCATCAACTCTAACCTCACCTTCCTTCTCCAAAGCATCATCATCATCCACAACCTCATTTGTCTTGTCCGCAACAGCTTTTTCCGCAGCAGCCTTCTCAAATCTCACTGCAGTGTCTGCCATAATTTGAAGTGTAGATTGCTCATCTCCATCATCATCAAATCTCTCTTCAGTATCTACATTGAACAAAAATACATCCTGACTTAGATCATCATCATTAAAAAATATAATTTGAACTTATATGTTATCATGACTTACCTTGCATCAACTTCTCAGCCTCTGCCTCGATCTGTTTCTCACCATCTTTCTCAGCCTCTGCCTCATCACCATCCTTCTCAGCCTCTGCCTCATCACCATCCTTTTCACCATTGTCCTCGCCCTCCTTATCAGCCTCATAATCATCCAATCCCTACTTCTCAGCCTCTTCATCACCCTCCTTATCACCATGCTTCTCAGCCTCTTCATCACCCTCCTTATCACCATGCATCTCAGCCTCTTCATCACCAACCTTATCTCTTCTTCTGCCTCCTAAAGCATATCCGGTTTCAGCTTTACCAAACTGGAATGGCCAACTTTCTCTCTGAATCTTGTCTTGTTCCAACTCCTTCACTCTTGCTGCTAGAAGACGAATTGTTTCGTCTCTCAATGCAAATCCATCGTCCATTCTTTTGTTCAACTTCAACTCTAATTCTCTTAAACTCTCACGACCTGCCTCGCTCCCTGCCTTGCCCCCTGCTTCAACTCCTGCCTCGCCTCCTGCCTCTCCCCCTGCCTCGCCTCCTGCCTCGCCCCCTACCTCGCCCCCTTCCTCACCTCCTTCCTCACCTCCTTCCTCACCTCCTGCTTGCTCTTGTTGCTCTCGGGTTCTCACATCCATCTCGAATAGATCCGGCCAGAAAATTTTACTCCCTGGTTCTAGTAGGATCTTGTTCCAACTGTCAACAGCTATGTCTAGCGTATCCGAATCATCTATCAGCTCCAAGTCTTCATAAGTCCCTTCATCCATTATTTCATACAAAAGGTCTGCTTCATATCCCTGTGGTTCCAAAATACTGATAATCTCCTGAAATATGACCAACAACAAATTACACATTTAATTAACTATGAACTTGAAGAAAATGACATAAACAACACTTAAAAAA
>NC_027756.1:34972414-34973855 GCF_000695525.1 Brassica oleracea var. oleracea
CCTTTCCTGTATGCATAGTACGAAGTAGCAACATCCACAATCCCATCACTTTTCTTGTTGGGGTACAATCCATGTGGAATATATGCTTGAACTGAGGATGATCCTGAAACCAACTCTTCTCTGAGGCCTCAAACTTTTCAATCGTCTTCAGAAAATCGTGTTGATGGCACCTTGAGGAGAGCTTGCAACCATTTCCATAGTCGCTCGGTTTGAAGAAAAAACCAGCAGGTTTGTCAGCTTCTACGGTCATATCATCCCTCTCAACCTGAAAAACACAAACAAAATACACTGAATAAATAACTAAGTTATACAATACAAAATCACTTAGTTGTACTAGTTACACTAATTAAATTAAAAAAAAAATTACTAGTTCTACCAGCAAGCCTAGTTATACAACGACAACACCATCTCATTAAATAGTTATACAAAATACTTCTCTAGTTATACCAGTCAGACTACGTATAAGAAGCGTAGTTATACCAGTTATATTACTTATAAAAAAGTGGTTTTACTAGTTATCGTGAATCTGTTTACCACATATTATTACCAGTTGCACAATTTTCACTCTTTTAGTTGTACTAGTAATTCAATACTCAGTTGTATTAGTTAGACTAATTATACTTTTCATAGTTATACCATATATACCAGTTATATTAGTTATAAGAAGTGTGGTTGTACTAGTTATACTAGTTCCATTGATTCTGTTTTACAACATATTATTACCAGTTGAACTAGTTTCATTCTTTTAGTTGTACTAGTTATTCAATACTCAGGTGTATTAGTTAAACTAATTATACTTTTGATAGTTGTACCAGTTATATTATTTATAAGAAGTGTGGTTGAACTAGTTATACTAGTTCCATTGATTATGTTTACAACATATTATTACCAATTGAACTAGTTTTATTCTTTTAGTCGTACTATGTTGGGGTCAAAATCGGTCACGACGGAATCATTGTCTGAAATTCCGTAAAAATCGGCATGAACGTTTTTACGAAAAACAAATCTTCGAAAAAGATTTATTTTTACGAAGAATCTTGCGGAGAAAACACATTCACGAAAAATCGGAGAAAAGCCCGAAAAAAGTCGCACGGTCGCTACGAAGCGACCGAGTGCACGTCCCGCTCGGTCGCTACGTAGCGACCGAGCGTCCGTCCCACTCGGTCGCTACGTAGCGACCGACCGTACGTTCCGCTCTGTTGCTACGTAGAGCCAAGCTCGGTCGCTACGTAGCGATCGAGCGTCCGTTCCGCTCGGTCGCTACGTAGCGATCGAGCGTCTGTTCTGCTCGGTCGCTACGTAGCGACCAAGCTCGGTCGCTACGTAGCGACCGAGATAGAGACCGAGCGTCCGTTCCGCTTGGTCGCTACGTAGCAACCGAGGTCTTCCGAAACGTCGATACGACATTAGTCCATGCATTCTCGTCTACCCTTCGATGCTA
>NC_027756.1:34975123-34975749 GCF_000695525.1 Brassica oleracea var. oleracea
CACACAGCTCGGTCACTAGGTAGCGACCGAGCACACACACAGCTCGGTCGCTACGTAGCGACCGAGCAAGCACACAGCTCGGTCGCGACGTAGCGACCGAGCTCCAGCCAAGCTTGGTCGCTACGTAGCGACCGAGCACGCACACAGCACTGTTGCTACGTAGCGACCGAGTACGCACACAGCTCGGTCGCTACGTAGCGACCGAGCACGCACACGGCTCGGTCCCTACGTAACGACCGAGCTCAAGCCAACTCTCCACTCACTACGTAGCGACCTGTAAGGCCTCAGAAAGGTCCTCCTTTGCGTTCTCGTTTGAATCCTCATCGAAACACTTTTCGTTTCGTCTCAATCGGAGTTTCCGTTGAGATTTTTCGACGAAAACAAGTAGGAATCTTCTTGGCTTGCTTTCACTCGCTACGTAGCGACCTGTCAGACCTTAACTCACTACATAGTGACCTGTCAGGACTAAGAAAGGTCCTCCTTTGGGTTCGCTTTTGAATCCTCATCGAAACGCTTTTCGTTTCGTCTCAATCGGAGTTTCCGTTGAGATTTTACGTCGAAAACAAGCAGGACTCTTCTTGGCTTACTTCTACTCGCTACATAGCGACCTGTCAGACCTCCAGCTC
>NC_027756.1:34976572-34977670 GCF_000695525.1 Brassica oleracea var. oleracea
TCAAAGGATAAACACCAATATCGAAAAAGGCGAACATACACAAGAAGAGGAAGAGGAAATGAGCAAGCAAAACTGAGAAGAGACAAAACTGCATCTTCGAGAGAACTAAGGTATTTCCGACTTGAAATTTTTGAAATCAGACTAGGAATCTTCGTAGGAAATTACTATGAAATAAAAACACCTTTGAGACTGCCATAGAACTTTAGGGAGCGTAAAACCTAGGTGGATAGTCTAGCGAACTAAGTCTTAAGCGATTTTTCCTGTCTCGATATATTGTTCCATAACTGTTCATCCAGATCTTGCAAACCGATCTAAACTCTCCGAAAATCGAGAAACAATCGCCACGCATATCAAGCACGCTTCCTAAAGAGAGAAAAAACTAGAGACATGAACGTCGTCTTAAAACAGATTCGTTTCTGGCAATTTTCTCGGAACCGACATATTCCAAGTCGTAAACGTGGAAACAACCAAATCACAGTCCAAGCGTCGTCTTTAAATCGTCCCGAATTATCGATCATTCCAAACCTCAGAAGAAGAAACGTACACAACCCTTCAAAGTATAGGTTCAACCGTTTTCTTTCGTAAAAAAAAAAAGAGGGGGGAGTAGGTACGTACACTATACTCGTATACTCCCAAACTTCAAAAACTTCTGCAAATCGTCAAGAAAACGATTTTGTCAAAACAAATCGTCTAGACTAGGCAAACGACAATCTAATATTCGTCTAAACGCTAGCAACATATCCAGACGATCATGAACATAAATCTCAAAGACTATACATCATTTCTTGTCGCAATCATGCGTGCAGAAAACCTGTATCAATATCAAACTGAAACTCGACGATTAGCCAAAGTATTGAAGCCCTTTCCGGCTTTAGAAAGCCAGTTTCGTTTAAAAATTTCTACGAGAAATCTTCATCCACCAAAGCATTTCTTTCAGTTTCTGTTGTACAAAGTGAGTCACGGAAAAGCATCGAAAACATTTGCGAGGAAGAAAACTCGAGAATAGATGTAGCATCGTGCACATTAAAAGGAACACTTTCCTCCCGATGGTTAGCTACACCCACCTCTGGTTGACCAATTCGTTCCAGAAACGAATGT
>NC_027756.1:34977686-34978158 GCF_000695525.1 Brassica oleracea var. oleracea
GTTCTTCGACGAAATTTCCTTCCTCGATAAAAACACCTTCATGGAAGACCAAACAGTCATACGCACTAACATCTTCTCAAATATTCTTCGCGAAGACTCGAAACGGTATTTTTTACCATTAAATTTGTTGCTGATCACAACAAACTCCTAACATCCTAAACAGACTTAGCCATCTCATGGAGATGACTCTCGTACATCCGACACAAGGATAATAGTGCTATAAAAGAAACTCAAAATTTTTGGTCAGCACTTCCAGGAGGCTTAAAAATTGTCCTTGGAGAGATGCTCGGTTCCAACCATACAAGTCGTATAAGCCGAGAACCTATCGCGGACTTTAAATCGGTATGGAATCAGGATGAAACTAAAACGGGATACGCAAGTCGAATTATTCATCGCACCCTCTAAAACCAGGAGTAAACCTAGGTCTTGCCCTAAACCCAGCGCACTGGTCTCTAACATCTCTAGACATAAA
>NC_027756.1:34978298-34978612 GCF_000695525.1 Brassica oleracea var. oleracea
TGACAACTCGTAGTCTTCCTTCTACACCCATATAAAATGCCATCGGCAGCAACACGCCTCATAACATCTACATAAAAACTAGACCGTAAAGGTCTCCTGGAAAACAAGTCATAAGAACCTTAACTCCACGACGAACTACGAAAGGCTTGATCCCTTCAACAAGGGTACGTAGGCAGCCGTCATAAGGCTCAGCCCCAATCTTATCGCGTTCTAGAGCGAGAAGACAACTTAGCACGGACTTTTTCGACCATTAATTCCGCCTAACTCACCTAACTTTCCTAACTTGCCAAGCCACTCGCTAGAACCTCACGCTA
>NC_027756.1:34978702-35009948 GCF_000695525.1 Brassica oleracea var. oleracea
GAACGTTTTTACGAAAAACAAATCTTCGAAAAAGATTTATTTTTACGAAGAATCTTGCGGAGAAAACACATTCACGAAAAATCGGAGAAAAGCCTGAAAAAGGTCGCTCGGTCGCTTCGTAGAAAAGCATGTAAACACATTCACGTAGCGACCGAGCTTGAGCCAAGATCGGTCGCTACGTAGCGACCGAGCGTCCGTTCCGCTCGGTCGCTACGTAGCAAACGAGCTCTTCCGAAACGTCGATACGACATTAGTCCATGCATTCTTGTCTACCCTTCGATGCTATCTCCCGAAGACCGTAGCGAACCCTTTTCATGTTTCCCGCCATTCTAAGTCATCGATCAAACTTTACTAAAAAACCGCGGAAAGTTCGTTCTTTATCGAAAGAAGCCGTAATAAACGCTTCTAGTCAAAAGACGGCCCAAAGGGACCTACGACATGACTCGAGGCCCAACTTACGATTTCTTAACCAACAACTCGTAAGCCGCATGACGGTTTACGCTTGGTTCGCAAGGAAAGATAAATGTCAAGTTTCCGCGGATAAATACGAAATTTTGAAGATAATTACGAAGATCGGAAAAAATAGAATATCTCCATTTTTATGCTATGACGGCTTAAGGGCAGAAGAGGAAAAGCGTAAACCGACCTAGGAGCCAGTATATAAGGAGTCCTATGCGAGAGGCATGAAAAGAGAACTTTTTCAGAGCAAACTTATCACTTAGAGCAATTAGGCAACTTTCCGTTTTTTGTTATTTCGAGCTGCGACTCAACTAGGTTTTGCAGTCTTAGGTTGTTAGAACTAGGAATCTCGCCGACAGCTCTCATAGCCGAGGCTTCTACCTTGTTGTAACGCTCATACTCGAATTCGGAATAAAACTCCTTTTGCTCTCTTTTTACGATTTTTGTACTTTGTCGTTGATATCTCGTGTTCTTATTGCTTAGCGTGTGGTATTAACAGATCTCTGGGACCTCTGGGAAATTAGGGTTTTCCTAATTTCCTAATTTAAACGGAAATCGATATTGCGAATTTCGGTTCCCACATACTAGTTACACTACGTATATAATTACTACATATTTCTTAGATCAACCCTATCATAAATAATTCTAAAACCATTTTAAATTGACTTGTTTACTGTTCTTGGCGTGTCATTATCAACGGCAACCTCGGGTGCGTTTGAATCTCTGTTGTTAGATCCAATCTCCTCACCGTTCTGGTCATCTTCACGATGTGAAGGACTCTTTATGGAAGAGCCTGAGGTTACTCGAGGTTGTTGTGGATTCTAGGCCTCACTCACTGCATGAGTTGGTGTTGGCAATTTTTGTGGCTGACTCGGAATCACTGGCCGTGGTGTACCCTCGCTATCGCCCTGAGAAGGCAATTCTGCTGCTGGTGTGGGGGAATGAACGCCTTGATGTTCCGGTGGAGATGCTGCGGTTTCTCTCACACGGTTCTGAGCCCTCTTGGTTGGATTCGACGAGGACCCACCGTCCAGACCACTGTCTCGCTTCCTCTTCTTCTCTGTGGTCTCACTCCTCTTCGCCGCATCTCTCTTTTTCTTAACGGCGGCTCTCTTTTTTGCTGCCGATTATTTTCTTTTTTTCACGCCGGCGTTCTTCTTCTTCTCCGATGCTCTTGCTTTTTCTTTCTTCTCGGTGAGCCGAGTTTTTGGCGACATTGCACACACGAAATTGCAGATGGGGATTGTTGTTTTGAGATGATTGTGCTTGAATCTGAGTTTGATTAGAGATGAGAGTTTGAAATCGTGGTGGTTATGGAAAAGAGAGTTTGAAATCGTGAGTGGGGAAAGATGAAAATGGGAATTTAGGGTTTCGAAATTGGATCGGGTCAGGTTAATGGTTTTCGGCGGTTGAGTTTGTAAATAAGTTGAAGTTTCTTGGTTACTTAATCTTTTTCCCCTATTTTCGATTTTTTTTTTTAATTTTTAAACAAAAATACATGTGGTCCATAATAGATTTTTTTGAACCCTTTTGTCCCTTCCCAGCATTTGATGAAAAAAAGCTGCAGCCAACACAATCAGACAGTAAAATCCGAGGCCAAGCATACATGCAAGCCAAAGCCGAGTCTTTATTGAGGAAGATGAACCGCCGAGAAGCGCCGCACCACCGCACCTGAAATCAAACAGACAGACACAACCAGCACCACTCCACGAATAGCAGTCACGAGCAGGCCCTAGATGAAGCCCATGAGGCTGGCCAGAACCAAACGCGCCGCCACAGAACCGAGGACCCAGGATAACAAAGCCACAGATCCTTGGTCTCACGCGCCTCCATATCGGAGAACCCGAAGTAGATCTGCTCTGTCCTACCGGAAACGATGATTTCACCAGACAAACCACCGTGAGATCCAACTGACAGACCTTAAAGAACCAAGAAAGAGACAAGAGGCGTGATCGAGGAAACACTCCCTTAGACCATAGCCGCTTAGCTCTCCACCGGAACAGGCCCACGAGAGGAGCACACCCTCGCCGAGAAGGAGGATGAAGGGCATAAAAGAGAGACAGACTCCACTTCGACACCTAGATATGGACCCCAAACCTAAGCTTCCGCACCCACACCTGACCGAGAAACTTCAAACCCTCTAAATCTCCTAACCTCGCTGCGATTCCAAGACCAAACCAGCAGAGCCGCGGTGAAGGCCAAGCCACATGACAACAAACATATTGGCTGAGAGAGACAGAGAGAGAAAGAAGCGAGAAGAAGAAGAGAACACAGAACCTTTTCTGGCTGAGCCGACGGCGAAACACTGCATCGGCTACCTAGAAAATCAGATCTAGGGTTTTGTCTTCAAGAAAGAGCAGAGAAAAAAAGGAGATATAAAGTTATGCAACAAAATAACATTTGACATAATAGGTTTCGTGGTTCATATTTATTGGTGAGCTTAAGTATTTGTATCCCAAAGAAAATACATGATGATTTACACGGTGAAACACATGATGGCTTACGGTGAAACACATGATGGCTGTATTTGTATACTGCATATCCTTAGTCTATTTGACATGCATTTTCGAAATATAAAAGAATGAAAATCGTAAAATGTCCACATTATGGGCTTCGTATATTTGTCCACATTATCAAATGTAAATAATATTTTGAGATTTTCCGGAGTCAGCTTTACGCCGAAAGACAAAAAATATCTGAAAAAAGAAAAATACAAACAAAAAGCTCATATCTAGAAATTATTTCGGCTGAAGTAAGAAACTTCACCAGAGCTTCACAATCCTAATTTCAAACCTCTTTAGTCACTATTTTCATTTTGCATTAGTATTTCGTCTTTTCTTCCTGAAAATGGGGACTGAAAGAATCACCAAAGTTGCATAAACGTGAATGGAGAAACCTAATGCAAAAGAAAGATTTAGCCAAAATGTGTGTTTGTTGAAAAAGGGCAACAACATAATGCAACAAAAAGAGAGAGAGAGAGAGAGACTGATAATTATGCCGACTATTCTAAGTTTCCAACCAAATGAAGGGAAACAAAAGCTCTTCAGTTTCCGAGTCATACCAATAGCGTTTTTGCTGTTGCAATCAATTTCTCAAGAATCATTATCATCTACTTGTGTTGTTGTTGTTGCCCCACTCCCTGAACCTGCATAAGTTTCTTCTGGCCCTTTCGCTGTTTCTTCTCTACTTTCAAACAAGTTCGCCAAGAGCCCACCTTTTGATGAAGTAGCCTGATCAGGATTTGTTTCAGCTGCATTGGATGTAGCACTCATTTTCTTGTTGCCAAGCTCTAGCTGAAGCTCCTCTGGCACATCATCAACGAGAGAAACCGTTTTTCCCTCCATTCCACGAGTTTCAGCGTCTTTAGGAGATTCCTCGTCCTCAGTTAATCCGGATCGCTTAGTCTCATTCTGAAAGAGGTCAAGGCTTAGCGTAGAGCTAGATCCCGTGGCCTGCGTTGGATTCGTTTCAAGTGCTGGAAAATAAATCAACGAAAGTAATAGAACCTTTAGCATATGAATCTTTAAGTAAAGCAGTAGTCAATGTAACAGTTGTCTTACTTGCTCCACAGGCTTCAGATCTCAGGACGGTATGGTCATCTTTGGGTGCATCATCACTGGCAAACTGTGGCATCAGAGAGAGGGTTTGGCCTTCAGGTTCAGTGAGTTTATCCTCTGCAGAAGAGCCACCAACATCTTTCATCTCTGTATCAATAGCCTCAGAACCAACACCCTCATCGCTCATAGGATGAAAATCAGTTTGATTCCCAGCGTCTCTCTTGGACTGAGTGGTTGGAGTTTGTTGGTTTAGAGAAGGAACTTCTCTTGCATACATTTTAGCTTGGGGAAACAAATCAGTTGTTGGAGTAACTGGAGTGACTTTGCCAGGTAAGAAAACAATGCCTTTAAATTGCTTATCCGTGTCAGCGACCTTCACGTTGAGAAAATAGCCAGCCTCGAAAGAACCTTCAACCACACCAGAAACCATCTGACCTATCAGATTCTCATCAATGGCGGTAACAGGTGGGTTCAGTTGTTGGACTTCATCACTGCGAGGACGACCCCTTTTCCTCTTACTTGGAATAGAAGAGCTAGAGCCTTGATTCGTTTGGTCAAACCTCTCTGGATTATCCATGATCAAAGTCCCCTGGTGATAATAAGAAAAAAACATCTTATCTGATCATAGTTACCTCCACTAATAACAAGACTACAACTTTCACTTAAATACTACTGGTGAAGTAGTGATTGTGATTGCATTAAGATTAAGAATAGACTGATCTCAAAACGCAACATACAAACAAAGTTTTTGGTGGCCATGACAGATATATCATATATATACAAACGTAAATGTCAAATCCATAAAAAGAAAGAAAACTAGAGTTAATTTAAATCCAATAAAGAATCCATTCTTCTTCAACCATAGTCCATAGCAAGTTCCATTTCATGAAATTCAAAGATTGATAATCTAACACGAACAGAACAACGGCGCCAGATTCCAAAACATATCATCCAAGAAACGGAAACTTCCCCGGGAAAAATCAACACTTACGGCGACCTTATTTGCCGTAATCGGAGGGAAACAGTCACTGTTGCTTCGCCTTCCTCTGTACGAATCCGTAGATTCTCTCCTTCCTCTTGGTTCCTCTTTCTCCTCGCTTACCTTCCTCTAATCGAATGTGGAAACAAATTAATTTTATATTTATTTGAATTTTACCTTATATGGGCCGCCTCGAATTGTTTCTTTTTAAGCCCAGTTAACTCTATTCGCAAGTGTTTTTTGAGAAGCATTGGTGGGTGTCGACTCAACGCAATATACAGCTTAGCTTTGGGCATATAGTGAACAAAAGAAAAGGACATTGATCTCTTATGGGACAAAGGATAAAAAAAAAAAAATTTACAACTGCATATTTTAATCTATGGAAACAATTTTGAGTAATAGAATGGCCGTTCGTCGTAAAAAAAAAAAAAAAAAATCTATGGGGGACAATAATTAGAAAACTACTATATTACCCTTAATGAAAGAGCAATAGAAGCCATTGAATCTTTTTCTCTCTATTTAAATCTGAACCGTCGGATCATAAGGAAAGAAGATAATATGATATTTACGAAAATGTCATTAATGAAGTATCAATCATGGCCATTAGTTCATCTTATCTATGATTTAATCTTGGCCACATGATTACATTCATATCTCTTTCTCTCTCTTTTCTTTTAATCTCAACCACATGATTATTTTTTCCTTCTTCAATTACAGCCACACGATCTTTCTTATTTCATTCTTTCATTTGACTAGGTAAAACTTGTATAACTCATACAACTTAACATATTAATTTTTTTTATAACTGATATATAAATGTTATAATCTATATAGAATATGTAGCTACTATAATTAACACGTCTAGTAAATCATATTTTTAACATATGAAATAAACAAACAAATATCCTAATTGGTATATGATGACAAAATTTCATTTGTTATTTGAGGTTTATTAACTACATTAGTCATATTATCATGATAAACAAACATCAAACATATATTTATAGAGCTATGAAGTAAAAATATTGGTACAATCCCTAAACCTAGACATATAAACAATTGATATACTTTTTTATTATATATTAGATGAGTATTAATGGTATAACTGGTACAATTTTCACATTTAAGAAATTGACAAAACTAAATTAGTATTCTATATGAGAAAAATAAATCAAATATCTTAGTTGGTATGTACTCATAAAGTTTCTCTTAATTTATTTGAAGTTTTGGAATTTTTTTTTGAAAATTATTACAGAACTCCGCAAGTTTACATGATCTACCTTATACTTTTAAGGTTTGTTAACATGTTTGTCCACTTAATTTTTGGAAAACATACATGAAATGTATTTTTACGAAATTGATGATTTCATTGTAACCGGGCAAAGACATTTAAACATAAATAAGTGGTACAACTGAGGTAATTATATTTATTATGTGGTACAACTAATATTTTTGATTTAACTGCAAAAATACAACTATGCACAAACCAGTACAACTCAAAAACTAGTATAACTATATACATGAGGTACAACTAGAAAACAGACACAACTACTTGTTATTTTATTTAGTATAAATGATTATACTACCCTTAACGAAAGTGCATTCTCAACCATTAAATCATCTCACATCTCCTTTAATATGAGCCACACTATCTTTCTTCTCTTCTTCTCTCTTTCGGCTGGGACCCACTTCCTCTTTTTCTCAACCCTAGAATCACTGTGGACACCACCATTGAGCTTCCTCGTCTTAGCCACGACTTCACTCTTCTTTACCGCATCTCTCTCCTTCTTCAGTGCATATTTCTTCTTCTTCGTTGCGGCATCTCTCTTCTTCACAATAAAGTTCTTTTTGTTCATCGCCAGTGAGTCACTCTTACTCATTGCCGACGCTACCTCCTTCTTTTTCAGGTGACTCGTGTTTTTTGGAACCATGATTGAATTTTTTCCTAGCTCCGCATCTATCTTTTTGACCTCAAGAGCAAAAAGATGAAGATGATTTTTTTTTTTAAAATAGTACAACTAGTAAAACTAGTACAACTTATAAACAAATCATTATCCAAATCAAATATTATTAAAAATATATTATTCATGTATTTGATACATGCAGATGAGAAAGATTAGAACAACATCTTCTTGATTCTACATCATCTTTATTTTATCATCTTCGTACGCTGAAAACAAAAAATAAAATTCACCAAATTAATTGCAAAGTTGTATTAGTTATACATGTTTTACTTGTATCAGTTATAATGGTTATACTCAATCTATTTATACTAGTTATACTCGTTGTAGTTGTACTAGTTGTACTAATTTGATTTGTACTAGTTGGAGTTGTACTAGTTGTATTAGTTATACTCTGCGTTCTTCTTTATTTAAATCTTGTACGTAAAAGATGAAAATTGATTCCAGATAAAATATAATTGATTAAACATAACTATGAGATGATCGATTTGGGAAAAGAAAGATAAATTTGATGGATAGTTAAAGAAAAATTTTGATTTTGTTTTAAGGTGGATGAACATTAATGGAGAAGAAAAGAGGAAGAAGAAGAAGAAGATTATGATTAAAGTTGGATTAGGTTTCGAGTCTGGATCCAGGTCGAATCTGGGTAGGATAGTAATGGCATAAGTTAGTAAATATGTTTAAATCTTTAGGCTTTATAGTCTT
Source organism: Brassica oleracea var. oleracea (assembly GCF_000695525.1). Lineage (NCBI taxonomy): Eukaryota > Viridiplantae > Streptophyta > Magnoliopsida > Brassicales > Brassicaceae > Brassica > Brassica oleracea. The sequence continues at coordinate 34,986,364 of NC_027756.1, forward strand.
TTTTCCCTAATTTTAATTTATTTTTTAATTCATTTTTTAATTAAAAATAGAAGAGGTCCATTGTAGATTTTTTTTGGCCTCCTTTGTCTCATTCTAGCATTTGATCCATGTCTGGACATATAAACCCAAAAGAGGTATTTTTTTCTCTAGAACATCTACTTAAAAACTTGATCCCTCAAAAAAAATTTAAAGTAATTTTCATCACAAAAACATGTTTTTGAGTTTTTCGTAATCCTGTGTTTTTCACAATGGCGGATCCAGCCTTGTTTTTAAAGAGTTTCAAAAGTTTGGGCTTTACCCAGCTTAAAACATCTATCTATCTATATATATAAAGTAGAGTTTGTTTTCTTTTTATGCCATGTGGAAGATGGATTTGTTGACATATGTCCACATGATTTTTCTTTTTGTATTTTAGATATTTTTTTTTAAAATTATTACAATTTGTCTCATCACTTTCTAATTGTGCACTATCTAATCATTTTCGAATTAACTATCATTATAGTTTGAGAATATATTTTATTGGTCACTAAAATTTAAAAAATAAGTAAAATAATATAAATATATTTTAAATATTTAATTTATTCACAATTAAAAATAGAATAAACTTTCAATATTTTATTATTTTTACTATTTTATATTATTTCTTTTTAAAATTATATATTTATTTTACTATTAAAGTTATAAAATAACCAAACTAAAAATAAGAAATTAGAACACAACACAAAATTTAAACCTAAAACCTCCATTATCACTGGGAAAACAAAATTTCATAGTAACACTAATTCAATAGAGGTCTAGAGCTGAAAGAAGATCAAGAACGAAGACTAACTTACCTCATTGTACCATTAAGTGTCTTGGCCAGAACAAGTAAAAATAAAAAAAAGGATAAAAAGATAAAATCTGAAACAAAGCAATCTCCCAAACAAAAATAAGCGCGATCAAGCACCAACGCAAAGAACCAAAAAAGCGGATCAGAGGGGGAATAATAATCGGAAGGCCAATGTCACCAAGAAGCAGGAAGATACATGTCTAAAGTACTGGAAGCACAACCACTAGCAAAAAGGTAAGAAACACCTCACAAACTAAACAAGAACAAACAAGGCGCACATGCAAGCGAAGAAACATAAAGCTTTGATAGAGGGGACCAAAGCTCCAAGAGACTAACTCCACACACCTATACCAAAGGAAACATGGGAAGAAGAGAAATAACTTGAGGGAGGGATAATAGAAACCAACCACCGCGAAATCCGAGAATAATCTTGAGACCATAAATAACCTTCAAAGCCCACATAGCATACACATGAACGAAAACATTATCCAAACCTGGAGTGGTAAGCATGGTGAAAGGGAGACCTACAAGAGATACGAGCAGTGATGAAAGCTGCAACGAGATGAGAAAACAAAGAGGGAAAGAGAGACAAAACAAAATCAGCAAACTGTGGAGCTGTCCTCGAGCTATGAAAGAGAGCATAGAAGTCAGATCCCCAAAAACTAGATCTTGAAACCCAAGACGAGCAAGGACTATTGACGGTAAGCCAACGACGAGGAAGACAACATCAAAGACGACTAAAATCTGACCCAACCCAAGAAGATGCAGTTCCTAACATCAGCCGAAATCTAAGGAAGAAGAGGAGCAACCAATATTGACTCAATATTGACTGAAAAAACCTACAACGTTATGAGAAACAACCACACAATTGGGAACTCATAAAGTCAATTTACAACAAATTCCTTATAATCTCACCGACGAAGAAGGCGAAGAAGAACAAGAGCAGGAGGTGAGTCTTTTTTCGGTGATGGTGAGAAGCACCACACACTAGAAAGGTAAACGAAAAACAAAGTTGGTGACGGCTCAAGGTCAAAATATGGGGAGAGGAAAAAAACATCTTAAAAGTTATAATGTTCAAAAATATGAAAAAATATAACCCAATTTTGACATTGAAACCATTAATCTTAAAATCGACAAAGCCTAAATGAAAAGTTATTGAAAATTAATATGTTTTTACATTATATGCTCAATTCACTACTAACAAGTACTATAAAGACAACAACACATTACTGGTAAAAAAAACACAAAATATATTAACCTATCACCTACTACTATATAACACACTAAAAAAACCAAATAATGCTCTTACAAATAAAATCGACCACAAAATTACATTATCCAAAAAGTCATACTCTTAATAACAATAAAATAAAATAATTGGGGATTATCTAATCCTTTTCGCACTAACTATTATTATATGAATTTGATAATCTATTTTATTGTTCCCTAAAATTCAAAGATGAATAAAAAAATAAAAAAATAATAGAAATATATTTAACTATTTAATTTATCCACAACTAATAATAACATAATTTTTTATTATTTTATTATTTTTACTATTTTCTATTATTTTATTTACAAATTATATATTTATTTTATTCTAGAGTGAATTTACTCAGTAAACTTATTGACATACAATAGAAAACATAGGTATTGTGATATTGTAACCAATAATTGCTAGGTTTTGGACGAAACAAATACTAAAAAAACCATACTGATATATCATATTATATTATTAACCATTCATTCTTCGATTTGCATTATATTTACATTTGACTTATTTGAAAGAATAATATTATATAAATATGATTTAAATCTAATAATATCAACTTTACAAAACGACCAATTAAGTGAATTCCTAATTGTAACATTTATTGATAGTGTACTATACCACCTTTAACAAAAATGGCATCAAAATGGCAAAATGACACACATAAAAATAAAATAAAAACATTTTTTCAAGAAAAATAATTATCAACAATTCCGCGCGTAGCGCGGACACCCCCTAATTTTTAATAAAAGTCAGTAAAAAATCGGCATTTAAAAGGTTTAAACTCAAGAATAGAGGGGTTAAGAAAGGAAACGTGTAGTCAATTAAAGGTATCTTCAATTCCACTCTATTTTTCACATTACAGTTTAAAGTAAACGTGTTTTAATTGTACACTATTTCTCGCTCTATAATAGAGTGAAAAATGGCTTTTCTATATATTGAATTAATTGTTTATTTTTTTCATGATTGTATTTTGCACCCTAAAACAAAGTACTATTGAAGTATAATTCAACTCTATTATAGAGTTACTTTATTTTAGAGTGAAAAATAGAGTGAACCATTTAGAGATAGTCTAAGTTACTTTCTCATCGTAAGAAATGGCTAAACTCACAAATATTTGACTTTAACCTATGTCATGTGTCACCCTTTTTTTATAACATGGATCCGCCTCTGATTTTTCAAATACACATTTGAGTACTTTTGTATGCAGAAATTCAGTTAGTAAATGAGAATTCTAAAATATGTAGTCATTATATTATATTATATTTTTAAAATATGTAATGCAACCTACGTTGTAGGGAAGTTTCATCGGACGCCTACTTCCTGTTTCAGAACCAGAATCATAACTTTGTGGAAACTTATGGAATTTTGCTTCCAAAATGCTTCTAAAATATCTTATTTAAAAACACGTTAGAAAATTACGATTCCGTTTTGGAATTACGCTTCCATTTAAAAATCACAATGTCATAAATAAATAACATATAAAACTATTTTTGGTTTTATATGAAGTCTAAAATTTAAAAGTAATAAAATAGAGAGAATATAAATATACAAGTATTCAAACTAATACTACAAATTATCTTTATGCATTGACATTTTTTATTAGAGATATAGCATATATATTCAAATATAGTGTGTCAATTATTTATGAAATATTTAAAATAACTAATATAATAATTTTTTGTCAACTTAATTTTATTTGTATTGTAACAGTTTTATTATTAAATCATTAAAAAAATTATAAATGAATAAATGCTTTATTTTTAATTTGAATCATATAATTTTAGTCATAAATTTTATTATATTTTAATATATATATTCGATATACGCTTCCAACACGTACCCGCTTTCTAATTATTATTTTTAAATCTCACTTCTGCCCTTTCATACGATTCCGATTCCGCGTATCCGCTTCCGATTCCAAGTAATATAGAATAGAACTATACAAGCAATCAGTTATGAGTTATGCTTTCTCTTTTTTTTTTGACGGCAAGTTATGCTTTCTCAATCTCTATTTCTAACATTTTTTCATTTTTATTAATATACTGGTGCCGTGTCACGTCCTTATCTCTTTTTCGTTGAAGAATTGGTGTAGCTGATGCTCCGTTTACAAAAAAAAGCCGGATAAAACGAAGGAAATTATGTAATTTTGTCCGGAAGAATATATGCCAAAACCAAGTAACCAACTAATATCTTATCCACATCTCTTTTCACACGATGCCCTTGGTCTACATTTTTTTCTGCACACTAATAATAAACTTATTTATAAATACGTATAAAGTTGCATATTTCTGAGAATAAATCACGTAAACTATTGAGAATAGATGATATATACATGTACGTGTATTTAATATATATATACGGTTGCTTAATCGAATATTATGACAAGTTTTTTTTTTTTTTTGATCAACAACAAACTTTATATTAGAAACTTGGTTCAAGCCTGAAGAGTGGCCGGTTCAATACAAAGTGCAGATGTAGCTAGCGAGTCAGCCGCAGAGTTCTGCTCTCGCGGAATAAAGGAAAGCAGAAAAAACATAAAACGGGAAGATAGATACTCAATATCCATTAAAACTCCATAGAGCTCCATTGGAAATTTCTTCGAGTTGACTGCTCTAACGAGCACTTGAGAGTCGGATCGCATCCAGACGTTGGGGAGGTTAGCAGCGTGTGCTGCACGGATTGCTTCCCGTAGGGCCAAGGCCTCTGCGAGGAGTGGTGACGAGACAAAAGAAGAAGCAGAGGAGCCCGACACTTGTGGCGAGGTAGTGGTGTTGCCTAGAATCCATCCCAGGCCTGCCCGCTTAGTGGTTGTAGTCCAAGCTGCGTCAGAGTTACAGAGCGCTGTCTCCGGTGGAAAGGATATAGATGGTAGGTAGGAAGAAGCTCGTGGTGGAGAGTCGGGTTTTTTATCCTGAGCCAGCATCCATTCCCTCGCATTGCATAAGGCGTTTGTTACAATAGAGATGGCTGGCGATGTTCTGTTCTCGAAGAGAAGCCGATTCCTAGCAGTCCAGATATTCCAGCATAGCCAAGAGAAGAAATCAGATGCAATACCCGAAGGGGGAAGACAGACCAGTCTCGAGGCTGCGGTGAGGGCGCTGTGAACTGAGGTAGAGCTGGTGAAGTCCGGGTTCGGTTTGATGGGGGCTAGGGCCCATACTTGTTAGGCAAAAGGACATTCGAAGATAAGATGGACTCCTGTTTCAGTGCCTCCGCAGTGAGGGCAGTTGTTGTTAGTCATCATGCCTCTTGCTTGTAGGTTTGCTTCATAGTAGGTTTGCTATTTACTATGAATAGAATGGAATGGTCATTCTACCAATTCCAAAAATAATTAGATAAAATACAAAGATAACTATTATGTAACCAATTCGTTCATGAATTTCATTCTATTTTTTTACTGTATTTCATTCGTATCATTCCATTTATTTTTATTCCACTAATTCCATATTAGTTTATTAGTTATAGCTGAAGTAGATCAGTTAGATATGCTTATTCGGCTATGTACCCATCGGATGCTAGATCAATGGTTCTTAGATATCTCAAGCAATATCAAGCATCCAATGAAAACTTGTAAAGGTGGCCATCTATCATCCTAGCCACCCGTATCCCAGTAAGATCGCCACTGTTCTGAGCCCGGCAGCAGAGACCCGAAAGGACCTCTCCGCAGAGGATGAAAATGTAGGGTGAGAGGGGATCGCCCTGTCGGATGCCTCTATCCGGTACCACCATCTCCCGGGCAGTGTCGTTGATAAGAAAAGAGTACGAGACTGTGGAGATGCATTGCATGATCCAGTTGACCCAGATAGCACTGAAACCTAACTGTTCGAAGACAGCTTTGATGAAGCTCCACTCGAGTCTATCGTACGCTTTACTCATATCAGTTTTGACCGCCATGAAGCAGTTGATCTGAGCTTCCGAAGTCTTGAGGTAGTGGAGGACTTCATGCGTTATTAAGACGTTATCGGAAATGGCCCTTCCGGGTAGGAAGGCCGATTGGCTCTTAGAGATAATGTCGCCGAGAATAGGTCGAAGCCGCAGAGAAAGGATTTTTGAGATGACTTTGTAGTAAACATTGCATAGTGCAATGGGTCTGAACTCCGCAACTGTCTTCGCTGTATGTGTTTTGGGAATGAGGCGCACATGCGTCGCGTTGATACCCGTCGGCATGATCCCGGTAGCAAAGAAACTGCGAACTTCTGAAACGATCGCAGGGCCGACTGCCGGCCAGTTCGTCTGGAAAAAGCAGGCTGAGAATCCGTCGGGTCCCGGAGCCTTGTCCGGGTGAATGGAGAACAAGGCTCTCTTGATTTCCCCGGCTGTTGGCAACGAGGTCAAAGAAGCATTCATTGCCTCTGAGATGCAGGGGTTCAGCGCTTGGGCTACTCTCGCTGTGCCATCAAATCCAGCTGACGTGAATATGTTGCTAAAGTACCGGGCTATCTCTGATGCAATCTTGTCTTCCTCGTATAGAGTGTTACCCTCAGAGCTTTCATGACACTAAGCTTGTTCCGAGCTCTTCTCCCTTTTGAGACCGCATGGAAGAAGCTTGTGATCCTATCTCCTAAGGTCAACCAAAGAAGCCTACTTCTTTGTCTCCAGAACTGTTCCTCGGCCTTGTAGGCTTCCAAGAGAGCCGTGTTAAGAGTTGAGATAGTAGCTTCCTCTACTGTAGGGTCTGCCATAGCCGTATCTACTTTGCTTTTGAGGTCCTCAATCGCCTTCCTGCTATTTGTATGATGTGATCTGCACCAGGAAACAATAGCTCTTCGACACTGTGTGAGCTTGTGCGAAACAGAGGCTGATGGCGAACCTTCCCAAGCAGCCTTGATTAGATTTTTGACTTCTGGTACGTCCTTCAGCCGTCTATCGTAGCGGAAAATTCTACCAGATTTCGTCATGCTTGCGCTGAAGGCACTATGGACTGGCCTATGGTCTGATGCTTCGAACTTCAAGTAGTTGCATCTTCCTTGTGGGAAGGCGTCAAACCAGGCGCTATTTACTAGAGTTCTGTCTAGGCGGCTGTGAATGAGGTGGGTGTGGCGCTGTCCTCGCCAGGAGAGGCAGTTGCCCGTATGGCGTAGATCGAACAAGTCATTTCGAGCCAGGAAGTTTCTGAAGTTGAAGAAAGAGCTCTCTGCTCTTAGCGGGCCACCTGATTTTTCACTATTCTCTAAGATATCATTGAAGTCTCCGGTCAAAATCCATGGCCCATTTCGTTCCGAGGCCATATCAGATATATTATTCCATACTGTGGCGTGTTTTGAGATATCCGGTTCACCATACACGAAGGTTGCATTGACATTGATTCCTTTAAAGCTTACAATCGTGTCGATAAAGTTATGAGATGAGGATAAAATAGAGATAGCTACTTCTTGTGACCAGAAGAGAGCTAAGCCGCCTCCTCCAACGCCATGAGGGGAGATCAGCGTGTGATGAGGATAGCTTAAGTCTTGGAGTTCTTGGAGAACGTAGTTGTCGGAATTTTTCGTCTCCATGAGGAACATGATGTGGGGAGCAATACTCTTGTGCAGCTCCTTGATCCGTCGAACTGTTGCGGGGTTCCCCAGCCCACAGCAGTTCCAGCTCACCATTTCTAAGGAAGCCCCGGTCGGGGATAATGAAAATCCCCTTGGGCGCCAGTCTGAGTCGGGTTCTGGCCATCGTTTTGGCTCAGGTTCGTTTCTGGGGGCACAACCTGAGTTCTCGGTTGTGGAGGTGTAGATCGTGTCGGACCATGTGCTGGACTTTCACTTGCTGCTGGTATGTGGCGTGGTGTCCGAGGGGAGGGGACTGTTGGTGATCGCTGAATCATTGACATGATGCGCTTGCTTGAACTGGCTCCTGTGAGTAGGCGTCGGTTCGTAGTTTTCTTAGCATCTCCTTCCTCTGTTCTTGTTTTAGGGGGACGTCCTCTCCTTTTGGGGAGAGGTACCGGGAGGGCTTGGCTAGACAAGACCATAGACGGGATAGGGAGTGGAAGAGAGACTGGAACCTGTTCTACTTCAACCGAGTGACCAAAAATAGGTTCTGTCGTTGCGCTCGGCTGAAGAGACATAAGCTGTTGGTTCAACCCCGCAGCTGCTTCTGCATTTGCAATAATCCCTGCTGCTGTTCTCTCCATTAGGCCATGGACCTCACTATCCAGGACCCGTTGTCTTCTCGCAGCACTTTCCGTTGGGTCCTGAACGTTTGTATACTGGAAGGTGACTTCCCGTAACTCCTCCATTACCTCTTCCGTGGTAGGAATACGTGGTGGTGGTGGGAAGTCCTCTACGTTGAGGTTACGTTCCAGAGGGGGACGAGGGGCTTTCTCCACCCATGTCATATTCCGGGTATCAGCATGTGAGCTCTGGTAGCGTTGATCTCTGTAGCGTAGTTGTTCTGACGCCTCAATCCTAGCAGGCTCATAGAAGGATGAAGCTTTATCGTAAGCTCGGCGACGTGGCGATCTGTTAGTAGTGTAGGGTGGAGAAGACTGCACTATAAGTGGTTCTCTTCTCGCTTCTGGTCTACTGTCCTGGGAAGATGCTCTGACCAAGGTAGAAGATATGCGCTCACCAAACGGGTTTCCGTGTCTATCAAGTCTTTGAGCGTAGGGCTCTCCATTGTGCTGTGAGATATGGCGGTTCTCTGACCGATGTGAGGATCTCACTTGCCCATTGGGACGGAGCGGCCTTTGCAACTCGGTACGCTCTCTAACATCTACCGGTGGGGCAGTGAGGCTGGTATCGCGAGTTCTTCGAGGCCGGGTAGGACATTCAGAGTTGAGGTGGGAAAGACGTAGACAGTGAGAGCAGAAGTTTTCTAGGCCTTCGTACTCTAACTCTATCAGGGCTTCTTCCCCTGTTGCAAAGTCTATTATGGTCTCTTTGGTAATGGGGCTGAGGCCATCGATTAGAATCCTGATGCGTGCCGAAGTTGCAGAGATGTCGTAATCCTCTAGGTGCCCGAGTTCGTGGCTGATCTTGTAAATCATTTTTTCGTGCCAGTAGTGGAGCAGAAGCCCTTTGAGTCGGATCCAGAACGGGATCTGAGCCGGGAAGGTATTGGAGATGATAGGTTCCCACCTCTCGAGAATCACCATCCACTTGTTGAAGTGGTAGGGACGTTTAGCTAGTACCATTTTTAGGTCATCTTCCCTATCAAAACGGAATTGGAAGCACGCTTGCCCCAAATCTGCTCCTACTACATTTCCTTTTGTATGCCATTTCGAAGGTAGGGAAGCAATGAGAGACAGTACCCTCTGTTCTTGGGGATTAGTAAGCCTACCGATAAGAGTGAGAAAGTTTGCTTGGACGAGTTCAGATGTATCAAAGTCGGGGGCCCGGATGCGTTTTCTTCCTTCGCCTGTGGGGGCTTCAGCTATACCTTTGCCTTTCTCCGCCGCTGAGAGACGCTGAGTCATGGTGAAGGTGACAAAGAAGCAGAGACTGTCTTTCCGAATGAGTGGAAGTAACCTGGAGACGTCGGACCGGTAGTGAGAGTTTTGTTGGAGAGAGGCCGAGATTAGGTGTTCGTGGAGAAGCGTTAGACTGGATCTGCAGTGGAGGCGTAGACTGACTGATGTTGCAGGGGAGTAGGCGTCGACCCCATAATCGTCAGAGAAAAGTCCTTGGAGCAGAGGCTTGATAGTGGAGAGCGAGCGTCATAGCCGGTAGAAGCTTCCGTTATCGTGGTCGACAGAGGCGAGGAAAGTGGCCGGTGGAGACGGACCCTCCGATGTTGTGGGGGGTTGAGCCCGGAAAGAAAGCACCAAGAACTGTTCTTTACCCGCTGGATAATTCCCAAAGGGGAAAGTATTCAATATTGGATAGGAGACGTTCAGAGGAGCAGGGCTAGAACAGAGCCATATTTGGAAAGTCAACTAGGGGAAACAGATGAAGAACCCGCGGTTAAAAGCTCGCATGAGGTGTAGTGCCCTAGAGAGTTTTAAACAACACAACACACTGATTATTTTTGCTCGAAAAATTTGTAATATTATGACAAGTTAAAGAATTTATTCTCGCCAACAAAAGGCATAGATTCAGATAATGGTGTTTGTTGGTTTATTACTTTAACTAGTTCATAATATGCGCCTTGCGCGGAATGTGATTATTAGTTTTATTATTTTTTAATAAGCAGACATTAATCTGTTTAATCTGGATATCAATTCGGTTTTAGGTTGTTTTTTGTGTTTTCAATCTCCTAAAATATAACTATCAATTTAAATCAATATTTATATGGTTTGTTCGGCTAAAATGTTTGATGTTTTTGTTTTTTTTTCTGCGATAATCAAAAATTACTATTATTTGTTTATTTTCATGTTATGAATCTTAAATAGCTGTGATGTCGAACCAATGATTTCATATTATAGTTTCTAAACGGATAATAGTTAAAAAAGAAAAGAAAATTATTAAGACAAATCATTTTACTACAATTTGGTCGATAGTGAAAGAAGCATTACGAAAAAGAATATTTTAACTTCAAAAGAAATTATATATTTTAGTTGTGGTAAATAATTAGTTATAAGGTGCTCACGTCAATGTGCACATGTATGTGTATGTAAAAGTATATAACGATGGTTGATAAATATATAAAGATACTGTTAATTAATATTAAATGAAATTTTTTTTCAAAATAATACATGAAAAATAAAATTCTTAAAATTAAATTATTTAAAAACAAAAATATTGTAAAATTTATATAAATTATAATATATAACTTATATATAAATCTTCAAATATATGTATATATATATATATATGCATATAACGGATCAAATTGGATGTTCGTACCTATAAATATTGATATTTGTGATTTGCTTTTTTTTTACGGATATTTCATTTTAGTATTTGATTTGCTTCGTAGAGTAACGGATATCCGGATTTTTCGGTTCGAATTAAAACGGATAACTAATCGAATCAAAATTTATGAATAATTTGTTTAGCTCTATTCGTAAACAGTAAAGCTAACTTAAAGAAGAACAATGCATGTGAGTTTTATATTAAAAAGCGTAAAATACATAGTGTGAACATATTTATGTAGAGTTTGACTGAAAAACTCTCTACATGTGACATGTGTTCATTTTAGTGTGAACACATTTATTACAATGCTTCTACACGTGAAATATGTTTAGTTTAGTGTGAACGCATTTATTACAATGTTTCTGTTTGATATATAAAGGATCTGATCAATCTTTTCGGGCCAAATTTAAGTTAGTAAAACGTGAATTGACCAGTAAGCGAACATAACCCTTACATCATTTTGATCAATCTTTTTTTGGTTTGCAGTTACTTAATTTTCCATGTACAATGACGTGATGAAAATCATGAACTAGCTAGTTTTCTTGTCGGGATTTATCGGCATAATTATAATAACACATAAATTTGGTTCCTTCTTAAATTGATTTGTTGTTGTTGTTATGTGCGAAGATATATTTCAACTAAATTATTGTAGACTTGTAGCCTAGTGTTCAACGTCGGCCAATTTTTTATCAGATTTAATCTTAATGCCTTTATAGTATTTATTTATTGGCAAACAATTTTTTCAAAGGAAATTTACGTTTTATACCTACAATTTCCCACATGCTTAAAGTTAACATTTGCAATTTCCAGTTCTAAGAATATCACTTCATATGAAAAATGATTTGAACTGAAAAGACAAAAAAACTAACCCTCTTACGTTACTACTAAACCACCCACAATTTTTGGACGCAATTTGTAGACCAGTTTTGACCTAACTAGATAAAGAACCCACGCGATATCACGTGGTAGTTAATTTTTTTAAGACACATATCACTTTTTAATTTATATTTTTTATATAAAGAATTTTAATTTTATTTTCGAAAAAGTTCTCATGTCAATACGTAGAATATATGTGTTTATATTCATTTATAGATGATATAAGACATGAATATTTTATAGTTTTAGATTACAACTAAAATACAAATACGTCAATACCAAAAATATACATCTTCTATTAATTTATGTATGTTTTATAAAATTTTAAATGATATATAATATTTCGAATTAATTAAAATAAACAACACACATTTAAATTTAATCATTTACTAATTTAGTAAGGTAAATAATAATGACAAGTATTACATTCATGATTTTTGAAGCTTTTTAAAAATACGTATTGTCAAAACAAGATTATATGTCAACTTTAAGAGATCTTGTACGGTACATATATTTATTGGTAAATCACACACATTCATCTTTGTACATTATTTGCATTTTATTTATTTAAAAATTGAACTTTGATGAATTTGACAATAAAATTCTTTGTTTTCTAATCTATTTTTGAGTTTATTTATTTATATATTGTTATTGTGGTTATGATTTTTCATTATCCACAGTTCTTTATATAGAAGATTAATGGTCGTAATAACTGACAACCAAATATTGCAACTTTCATCTAATGATTGCAATACTATCACCAAAAGTTGCAAGGACATACCACTAAATACTATAATTACCAACAATTATAATGGTTCATGACATATGATTACAATAACCCATTACCAAAAAATGTAAACACCAACAATTACAATGTTTCATTTAATCAGTTGCAATTTATTATTTAAGTAAAGGTAATAGTTAACTTCAATATAGTTAACTTCAATGATTTCAAAGATTCATTTAAATCTCTTGCTATCTTTTCTCATTTAAATCTTTGACTATCTTTTAGAATAAAAAGACACATCTTCAAAAGAAAGATAACTCTTTAAGAATTATAAGAAAATTATGATGCATCATTATGAAAAAGCATCTTTAAATATTTTTCTCTTAAAACTAATAAAATTTATAGATGAAAAACACATCACTTAACATTTTTTGTAAACACACATCAATTAATGTGATAATGAAAAGATACCTCAATTTTTAGACAATATTTAACATTAAAACTCGTGTCTTTTCATTTTTACTTTGCTAATATTTATTTATTAATACTTCACAAATATTCATAATTGTTTTATATCTAAAACTCAGTGTATTAATATGATAATTTAAATTTCTTAAGTTTTTTATATGAAAGTGACATCACTTAATTTTGTATACAAGAAAATTGTATTTATTAGTTTTTGATATGAAAATTATGTCTTTTCGTTTCTTAATTTGCTTATAACAATTTATTTATACTTCACAAAAAATATTTGCATTTGTTTTATATCTAAAATAGGTGTATTAATATGAAAAATTTAAATCTCTTAATTTTTTTTTCAGGAAAAGTTGCATTTCTTAAGTTTTTTACTTAGAAAATTTGTATTTATTACTTTTTGAATGAAAAATGTATGATCCATTTGTACCCATTTGGTTACGACTCGTTCGCACCATTTTAGTCACGACCCATTCACACCTTTCGGTTACGATCTGTTCACATCCTTTTGGTTACGACCCGTTTGCACTTTTCTGGTCACAACTCATTCGCAACCTTTTGGTCACGACCATTTTCACCTTTTGGTCACATCCCGTTTGCAGTTTTTTGGTCACGATCCATTCGTAACCTTTCGGTCATGACCATTTGCATCCTTTTGGTCACGATCTATTTGTAACTTTTTGGTCACGTTCACGACACTTTCACACCTTTTCGGTCATGATCCATTTGCATCCTTTCGGTCACAACTCGTTCGTAGCCTTTCGGTCACGACATGTTTGCTCATTTTTGGTCATGACACATTCGCACCCTTTCAGTCACAACACGTTCACACCCCCTTGAATCATGATACGTTAATACCTCTTAATTAGATCACAACCCGTTTGTACCTCTTAGATTATGATACATTAATACCTCTTAGATCAAAACAAATGTTTACCTCTTCGTTGGTGACACCATATTAATATTTATAATTTTTTAATCAGTGTTAATACGAAAATTTGCATCTCTTAAGCTTTTAATATAAAAAGTTATTTACTAGCATTGAGATAAAAACTTATGTCTTTTTATTTTTACTTTGATTATATCTATTCATTAATACTTTATAAATATTTACAATTTTTTATATCTAAAAGTCAGTGTATAAATATGAAAATTTGAATCTCTTAAGTTTTATACATGAAAGTTGCATCTCTTAAAAGAAATCACATGAAAATTGTATTTATTAGTTTTTGAGATGAAAGTTGTATCTTTCACTTATTTTTCTCATATCTATTTATTATTATTTTACATAAATATTTAAAATTATTTTATATCTAAAATTAATATAAAATTCAATTCCTTAAGTTTTTTTATATGATAAGTTGAATTTATTAATTTTTAAGATTAAAAGTTGCATGTATTGCTTATGAAAAGACACAACTTTTAAACTAGTACATTTAAAAAAATAAAAGGAATGGAAAACATACTACCTTTGACATTATAATGAAAAGACAAAAAATTATAGATAAACATATCATTTTATATTTTGACAACTTTTCAAAACTCATTTCAGTTTTTTTTTTATGAAAAGACACAACTTTCAACATTAATTAGGTTGCTAAGTTTTCAAGATGAAAAGTTGTGTCTTTCATTTTTCTTTTGCTCATATCTATTTATTATATTATACATAAATATTACAATTGTTATATATATAAAAATCAGTGTATTAATATAAAAATAGAATATCTTAAAAAATTTAGATGAAAAGTTACATTTCTTAGTTTTTAAGATGATATATTGAATCTATTGTTTATGAAAAGACAGAACTCTTAAAAATAATATATTTTAAAAATAAAAAGAATGAAAACATTTCAATAAATGTGAAAGAATGTGATTTTTCATCTTAAATATTGCATTAGTTCTTATTGATTGTGAAAATATATAAAGATATATCTTTTCATAAAGATATGTCTTTTCATAAAACATCACATGAATAATCATTTTTCATATTTTAATTAGTTATTTAAAATAGCACCTTTGTAATGAAAATAAATAATTTTTTAAACAAAAAATCAATTAATATACATTTTATGATGAAAGACACATCATAACATTTATCCACAAATTTTTACAATAGTTCCATATTGGAGAGATACAACCTTTACTAAAAAAACACCTTAATGAAAAAACATAAATTTTAATAAAAATAGAGATTTTTATAAAAATAGAGATTTTTATAAAAATACACAACTTTTCAACATTAATTGGGTTTGCTAATACTAGCGGATAATATTCTGACAGTATTTATTTATATATACTGTATCAAAATTCATTTACTTTATGATTCGGACGACGTATGGCTATGGTTGTAGATGCTCCTTTCTGTATGATTTAATTTTTTTTTTTTTTAACAAAATATGATTTAATTTTACAAGAATAAAATGTTGGTCTGAGACAAAATTAAGTGGTGTATTCTCGGACTTCATTAGCTGTGATGCTCCTTCTCATATAGTGCCATTCAAGGACGACCAGGAATGTCTGCTACGAATCTAGTCCAGTTCTCTATTACTGCATCATCAAGTTTTTTTTGTTTGTCTACAACTTACACATGCTAATCTGTATAGTGGCATGGTGGTCGATAATCTAGGGTCTCATTGTTTAAATTCGTATAGATTATGTATTTGATTTTCTCCGTCGAACAACAAGACTGTAAAGTCTCCAAGAACACAAGAACTTATAAAACTGTTTCATTGTTTTATTATCTTTCTTTGCTTTCTTATATTTCTCACTTGATCTCCTTACATTATGATCTCTTTATATAGGCAATAGAAACCTTAGCTTATCCTATTACGTATTGATCTAGGAATCTTATCTTTATCCTAAATCTATTTGTATAAGTTATTCTTCTTTCCTTAATGAATAACTTATTACTCAAGTAACCTTTGAAGCTTATCCAACATTCTCCCCCTTAAGCTTCATATCATCCTTGTTTAAGTTGAGAACTTGAATCTTCTTCCTCATTTCTTTAAACTTGATCTTTGCCAATGCTTTGGTTAGTATGTCTGCAAGTTGATCCTTTCCGGGAACATGTTCTACATCGATTTGATTCTTCTCAACACATTCTCTTATGAAGTGATATTTGCTTCGTCGATGGAACACCAGATTCTTAGCTAGTGCAATGGCTAACTCATTGCTTGCTTTGTTGCTTCAGTTCCCGCCATAAATTCAGCTTCACAAGATGATAAAGCTACTGTCTCTTGCTTCTGAGAACATCATGTTACCGATGTGTCTCCAAGACAAAAGATATGACCAGTCGTGCTCTTCCCGTCGTCCAAGTCAGTGTTATGACTACTATCGCTATATCCAAGTAGCTTCTTCGATCCAATGCTCTTAAACTTTAAACCATAGCCAAGAGTGCCTTTAAGATACCTTAGCATTTGTTTTAATGCATCACCGTGAGACTTGCGAGGTGTGTGCATGTATCGGCTTAGGATCCCAACCGAGAAGGTAAGGTCTGGTTTAGTGTGTCGGAGATACCTAAGACAGCCAATCCTTCGTCTATAAACAGTTGCTTCAATCTCAGGTTCTTCTATGGCTTTAGATATCTTTAGACCGAACTCCATAGGTATTTGGCTTGCATTGCACGTATCCATTCCTGCATCCTTCAAGATTTGGCGCGCATATGCTTCTTGCTTGATTTCTATCCCTTCTGAGCTTTGTCTTACCTCTATTCCAAGGTAATATGTCAATCTTCCAAGGTCACACATCTCAAACTCCTTTGACATTGAGTTCTTGAATTCCATGATAGCTTGCACTGAACTTCCGGTCACGAAGAGATTGTCGACATAGACGACTACTATAAGAAGTTTATCCTTTTCATCCTTGCGATAAACCGAACTCTCTTTAGAGCACTTCTTAAACTTCAAGCCCTTAAGAATCTGGTCGAGCTTTGTGTTCCAAGCTCTAGGAGCCTGTCGTAAACCGTATAACGCCTTCTTGAGTTTGAAAACTTTATGTTCCTCTCCCTTCTTTGAAAACCCTTCAGGTTGTGAAACATATACTTCTTCAATCAGTTCACCATGCAAGAAGGCTTTTTTCACATCGAGATGGTGGATCTCCCACCCATTCGTAGCAGCAAGACCTATAAGCAGTCTTATCGTTTCTATCCTAGCTACCGGAGCAAAGACTTCATCAAAGTCGATTCTATGCTCTTGAACGTAACCCTTTGCAACAAGTCTTGACTTGAATTTGTTGATGCTTCCGTCAGCCTTCCTCTTAACTTTAAATATCCACTTGAGGCCTATCACTTTCACTCCTTGCGGCTTCTCAACTAGTATCCAAGTCTCGTTTTTGTATATGGAATCAATCTCATCTATACATGCTAACTTCCATCGCTTACTCTTGAGTGCTTCTTGAATGTTTAACGGTTCATTATTCAAGGCTAGTAACAAAATCTCACATTCAAGATCAGCTAGCATGACGTAATCTTCAAGGTAGCTTGGTCGGCTTGTTTGTCGGTTTGATCTTATTACTTCTTGTATAGGCTCTTGATCGTTGACTGTGTCTGAAACAATCTCCGCTGTCTCATTAGTCTCTGTTTCTGGTTCTGCAACTACATCTTCATTGTTGGAACCTACTACATAAGGACCGCTTCCATTATCCTCTGTAGATCCCCATGACATATGGAACATGCCTGGTGTGTACTGAACTTCTTTGTCAGCTCCCTTCCAATTCCAGCAAGCCTTTTCATCAAAGATCACGTCTCTACTTACAACAATTTGTCTAGAAGTAGGATTGTAAAGGCGATAAGCCTTGGAACCAGGTTCAAGACCGAGGTGAACCAAAGCTTGTGATCTGTCATCAAGCTTCCTTAGATGACCTGAATCAATCTTTGCATATGCCATACATCTGAACACTCTTATGTGAGATACACTCGGTTTCTTGCCTCGCATACACTCATAGGGGGTTTGATTTTTCAGAGCCCTTGTAGGGACTCTATTGATCAAGTAAGTGGCATGTCTAACTGCCTCTCCCCATAAGTAGTTTGGAAGACTCATTTCTTTTAGAATACTTCGAGTCATCTCCATCAGTGTGCGGTTCCTTCGCTCTACTACGCCGTTCTGTTGCGGAGTGTACGGTGCAGTCAAGTGCCGTCTTATGCCATTGTTGTTGCAGTACTCCTAAAACTCCCGAGAAGTAAATTCACCACCTCTATCCGTTCGTAACGTTATTATCTCCCTTTTGAAGTACTTCTCAACAAGGTTTTTAAAAGTTTTGAACTTACCAAAAGCTTCACATTTATCTCTTAGTAATATAGACCACATATACCTAGTACAATCGTCAATGATGACAAAGATATAGCGGTTATGGGAGAGTGTTGCAGGAGAGATTGGACCACATAGGTCTGCGTTTAAGAGCTCTAATGCGCGAGAGGATCTAATTGTTGCTTTTGGAAAGGATTGTCGAGCTTGCTTGCCTACCAAGCAAGAGTCACAGAGACGCCTTTCTTCACTTATCTCTGGTAATCCATAAACCATTCCTTGCGTAGCCATAGATTTCAATGTTTTGAAACTGATGTGGCCAAGTCTAGCATGCCACTTCCATGGTTCCTCCATCATTCTAGCATGTAGACAAGCTGCTCTACCAACTTGTAGCTTTAGCTTGTAGAGCCTGTTCGGAGATCTCATAATTTTCACTAACAACCTTCCATCAGGATCTCTAAGGGTTAGAAAGTCATCTTTCATTCTGACATCACACCCTTGCTCTGTCACTTGTCCAAGGCTTAGTATATTACTTCTTAGTCCAGGTATGAAGTAGATATCGGTTAACAATTTATGTTCTCATGTCTTGGCTTCAAAGAGAATAGAGCCCTTCCCATTAATATCAACATATGATCCATCTCCAAATTTTACTTTTCCTTTTATGTTTTCGTTTAGCTCAGAGAAATAAGATCTCTCTCCGGTCATGTGATTACTAGCACCATTGTCTAGATACCACATTCCATCTTCTTTGTTGTTGGTTTCAAGCTTCTTTGGCATAACTTTCTCTTCATTAAGAAACACAACTTCATTCATATAAAGCGCTACATATGCATCTTGTGTTTCTGCTTTGTAGAGCTCTTGTTCTTCTTTCTTGTCAGGACAAACAGAAGCAAAGTGACCTTTCTTATGGCAGTTGAAGCATTCAATTTGAGAGCAGTCCTTCTTCTCTTTGTTTCTCTCTTGTGAACCACTTCTACCACGTCCCCTTCCTCTGTTTCCTCGTCCACGACCGCGGTTTCCTCCTCTGCCCCTTCCTTTGTTTCCTTGTTCAGAGTTTGCGTAGAGAAGAGTTCCTTGTTGATCGTGTGTATCATCACCTAGTACACGTTCCTCGAAGGCTTTAAGTCTCCCAACAATGTCTTCATAACTTGTCTTATTGGGATCGAGGACTTGTTCAAGCGAGGATGTGATGTGAATGTACTTACTTCGAGGTAAACTATTGAGAAACTTCTTCACAAGTTTAGGTTCTTCAAGTGTTTGACCTAGGGACACAAACTTCGCAGCTATTTCGGATATCTTGCCAGAGAAGATATCAATTGTGTCTGAATCCAACATTCTTAAGCGTTCAAACTCGTTCATCAGGGTTTGTAAGCGAGCTTCTTTGACACGCTCGGCACCAAGGTTCTTGGATGTAATAGATTCCCAAATCTCTTTAGGGGAGTCTTCTTCTCCTACTTGCATAATCTGATTCTCAGGAATACATTGACACAAAAGTGCCGTGGCTATGTCATTCTTTTCTTCATCACATGTCCCAGGATCGAAACCTGGCTCTGATACCAAATAAAGTCTCCAAGAACACAAGAACTTATAAAATTGTTTCTTCGTTTTATTATATTTCTTTGCTTTCTTATATTTCTCACTTGATCTCCTTACATTATGATCTCTTTATATAGGCAATAGAAACCTTAGCTTTATCCTATTACATATTGATCTAGGAATCTTGTATTTATCCTAAATCTATTTGTATAAGTTATTCTTCTTTCCTTAATGAATAACTTATTATTCAAGTAACCTTTGAAGCTTATCCAACAGACCGCGTGTAGGTTATATCATGTCATGGACTTTGGTTCCGCTTGGTTAACATAAAATGATTTGTCTTTTTTTTTTTTCTGTTATGAATCATAGTTCCACTCAGACAAATAAGGTTACGAAATACTAATATTTTTGCATAATTGATTATCGAACTAATATAATGCAATGCATAACATTCAGTATAGGTGTGTGAGAGACATGCATGGTGGCAGCACAAATGCAACAAAAATACGTAACGTGCGACAATGTACATAGCCCAACTATGATTGAGACAATAATGCAATTCAATTAAGCTTTGCACTAAGGAGGGGACGCTTTCCTAGCTATAATAAAACAAAATTGAGTAAAAGAAAAAATAAACGATTCACTAATCGTTATAACCCGTTCCGTAGATCCCACCAGTTCTGTGGACTGCAGAGCACCGATTCTAACCCTTCATCTGTGAATTATCATTGACTTCTCCATGTATCTTATTGGTGCATTTGGCGTTCTTCGAACCCTAGACCTCACCCTTTAACAACATTCACACATGACAAATTATCACCAATTGAGCTGCAGATCAATTGCTGACAACTTGTCCTGTAAGAAGGTTGTTATAGGTAAAGGGTTAGGGTCGGTGATCTGCAGAGCCAGTCTAGAGTCAATGGGACGAGTGGGATCCACAGAACAAGTGTTACAATAAAAGTTGATTTTTATGTGACATTCTGTCATATGGACCCCAAGCTAGTCCTGCACATCACATATTTTAAGTAGATCAATGGTGATAATTTATCACGTGGGAGAGTTGTTAAAAATTGAGGTTTTAAGTTAGAAGAACTTCAAACACACCACTAACCTATCTGAAAGAATTAGTGAGGATTCACAGGTGAAATGTTAGTGTCGTTGCTCTGTAGGGTTAGGTTGGGTGCACATGACAGATTGTCACACTAAGATTAATCTACCACTCAAGTTTTTTTAGTTTTCCAACTTATGACCGGTCTCGAGTATGGCCTAAATGTTCTGGTATCTGTCGACCGTGTCCAGTTGACGGTAAAAATACTAAATTCTTTCGTATGGAACCCCAAATTATTATAGACTTAGTATAAAATAAAAATACATTATTGAGAATATGAGGCTTGTTTCTAAAATTTGTTTTTTCTTTTAACTTTCCCAAATTATTCTTTCACATTCTTTAATAAGTTGTTCTTTCATATAAGATAAAATTCAATTGTATATTGTCTTATTCCCGATATTTTAATAAAACCGTAAGATTTTCAAGGTATTGTATATACTATATACTATACATAGTATCATAGTTATTTTCTGATTAGAAGTTCAGATAACTCTTAAGAAAACACTATACTAATGTTCGACAAGATAGCTCGATTGAAGATATTATGATCGGCTCAACAAGATATGTTAAGAAAATCTATGAACATATCGAGCGTTAAAAATTGACGACAGATACCGAAAAGCTTAGCTAATATATATGTCTCTTGTGGGAACCGAAATTCGCACTGTCGATTTCCATTTAAATTAGGAAAGTAGGAGAACCCTAGTTTTCCATAGGTCCCGGATATCTGCTAATACCACACGCTAATCAATCAGAGTACGAGATAACAACGATAAATTATATGAAATCGTAAAAAGAGAGCAAAGAGAAGTCTTATTCGGAATTTGCGTATGAACGTTTACAACAAGGTATAAGCTTGGGCTCGAGAGCTGTTGGTGAGATTCTTAGTTCTAACAACCCTAAGACGGCTAAACCGAATTGAGTCGCAGCGACCGAACGCGTGTTCCGCTCGATCGCTACGTAGCGATCGAGCGGAACACGCGTTCGGTCGCTGCGACTCAATTCGGTTTAGCCGTCTTAGGGTTGTTAGAACTAAGAATCTCACCAACAGCTCTCGAGCCCAAGCTTATACCTTGTTGTAAACGTTCATACGCAAATTCCGAATAAGACTTCTCTTTGCTCTCTTTTTACGATTTCATATAATTTATCGTTGTTATCTCGTCCCAGCTCGTTAGAGTCGAGACTCTAGCGCGCGGTTTGACGATTTTGCCAAAGTTAGGCGTATTGAACGAAGTTTACTTCAAACTCCGCGAAAGAGAATTCTTGAGAAAGTGTATATTAAAAAATATAAAATTCCGAGCCCATACTTCTATAAGTAGTGAGCTCTTGTCATTCATTTGTTTCACACCTTCCCGTCTTCAAACCTCCAAAACCTCTCTAGCTCCAAATCTTTTGCCTTCAACATGTCTTCTTCCCATGGTGACAAGAGAAGTTCCGATGTTTAGATGGGCGAGGCCACCTCTCCGGCTCCGATTCCGACTTCTCCGGTCGAAGCGTCGGCTTGCGTTGCCGACCATCTCTCCTTTCGAGAGAGACTAGTTCGTCGCCAAGCCAAGAAGGAACAGGTTCGAGCCGGCGCCGAGTTCCCATCCTCTTCTGCACTGGCCATTGCTCCGGGTCATGGGACCGAGGTCGTAACTCCGTGAGATGCGGGAACTCTCGCAGGCTCGGGGCCAGGAAAGAGATCGTTCTAGCGCTGCGCGCTCCTAGTGTTGTTCAGGTTGCTCAGCCTAAGGGCCGGAAGAAAAAGTTTACCAAGGGCGGTGACAGGGAATCTTCGCAGCAAAGAGACTCGAGCATAGCGTCGGGGCTTCGCGGAAAGGTTTGTCGCTCACTTACTTTCTTAATTATTACATATTTCTCTAAAAGACAAATAATCCCTAACTTTCTTCTCGTTTCGCACTTCATGTTGTTGATCGACGGGATGATCAGCGAGTGCAGTTCTGAGACCAGTCATCTTGCCGGGGAGTTGTTGGAGCTGCAGATTAGATGGTCTGAAACCGAGGCCATGCTGACGGCTGTCGAGGATTCTCACTCCGTGAAAGTGCGGAAACTCGAGGTCGCGATAAGGGAGCTCGAGAGGGACCTTGGGAAGATGGCGAGTTCATTGCTTAAGGTGAAGAAAGCCAGGAAGGCCAAATCTTCGGAGGTGCGTCGTCTTCAGCGTCAGATCGAGGGCGATGCACGATTAGCGAGCCGCGGGATTTGAGAGGCCAATGACGCTCTTCGTTCTGAGTTTTAGGCTCACTTGGCGAAGATCTCTGCCTTTCTGGGCTCCCACGAGTGCATCCGGAACAGGGATTTAGCCTTGGCGACGATTGAGGGCGGGATGGCCGTGGTTCAGTCGTTCCAAAGTGAGACTCCTCCGACCTTAGAGGCCGAAGAGGCCCGACTGTCCGGCTGCAAGGGAGATTTGGCAGTCGTGGGTGGAGATTTCAATCTCATCCTAGCTGACATGAAATCCGCGTGCTTTCTTCCGACGTGTTCAGAAGGCCCAGAGGAGAAAGATCCGATGCTCGGAGAAGGCGGAGGTGATGCGGCTCCAGGCTTTGACGAAGCGACGGTTGAAGAGGGAGCGTGAGCTCTGAGGATGACTTTGGTTAGATCTCTTGCAGGAGATTTTTTTTTATGTTTGATGTTTCGGCCTTAAATGGCCTCATTTCGAGTTTCGGGACTGGCCGTATGTGGGTTTGAATCTCTGCCGCTCTGCGGCTTTCTTTTTATGACAAGATGATCGAG
>NC_027756.1:35010759-35010830 GCF_000695525.1 Brassica oleracea var. oleracea
AGAGTATACGAGTATACGTATCCACTCCCCCCCCCTTTTTAATGAGGGGGGACAGCTGAATTTTCCTTTCA
>NC_027756.1:35010920-35012849 GCF_000695525.1 Brassica oleracea var. oleracea
AGATGCATCGCGTTCCAGGTCCTTGGAATTTTTATTCCTTGCATGTTGGCTATTTCGTAGGAGCCCGGTCGGACGACTTTTTTCGATTTTATAGGCTCCTTCCCAGTTTGCTCCGAGTTTTCCCGCGTTTCGTTCAGCGGTGTGTTGGAAGACTTTGCGAAGGACCAGATCTCCTTGATTAAATCTGCGATTCTGTACGTTGGAATTGTAGTACTTTGCGGCTGCGTGTTGGTAATTTTGGATTCGGATGAGCGCTCGATCTCGGCGCTCGTTAATGAGATCGAGATCAACGAGGAGCATTGCGTTGTTGAGCTCCTCTCGTTCGGGAAGTAATCTTTTTCGAACACCGGGGAACTCTACTTCTGTGGGAATCATGCATTCTGTTCCGTACACCAGAGAGAAAGGGGTTTCTCCTGTTGTTCGCCTCGGGGTGGTACGGTGGGACCAGAGGACTCCCTCGAGTTTGTCGGCCCACCTGCATTTTTTGGCCTCTAAGCGTTTCTTCAGTCCGTCGAGAATGGTTTTATTAATCGTTTCAGCTTGTCTGTTACACTGCGGATACCTGGGCGTCGACTTGTTAAGTTGTATCTTCCATTTTTCTCAGAACGCTTCGAACCGGGTGGAGATAAACTGAGATCCGTTATCGGTCACAATTTCGTAAGGAACTCCATACCTACAGATGATGTTTCTCCATACGAAACTTTCGACTTAGACATCTTTTATACTCGCGTACGAATCTGCCTCTACCCATTTTGAAAAGAAATCGGTGAGGACTAAAAGGAGACGCTTTTGCTTTGAATTATGAAGGGGACCGACGATGTCCAAGGCCCAGCGCATAAAAGGATAGGGCGATGTGATGGAGGAGAGAACTTTGGCTGGTTGTCGGATGGTTGGAGTATGCCTCTGGTATTTTTCACATTTTCGTGCGAACTTCTCACAATCTCCGATCATCGTTGGCCAGTAGTATCCATGGCGTTTGATTTTCACTGCCAGCGATCTTCCGCCGGAATGGTTGCCGCATGACCCAGAATGTACTTCTTCCATCACTTTTCTTGCTTTTTCCCCTTCCAGGCACGTCATGAGTGGTCCGGGGAATCTCCATTTGTAAATTTCGCCGTCCACTGTTACGTAGCGCGCGGCCTGTTTTCGGACTTTGCGGGCTGCCCATTTCTCGGTGGGCAGGTGTCCGTTGATAATGTAGTCTCGAATTGTCTGCAGCCATGGGGTATTGCAGCCGTAATCAGGTTGCTCCGATTGCGGATGTATCGTAACTTCTTCTTCCTCGTCATCTTGACCTTCTATTAGGTTAACGACGATTGGTGGTCCGATGCTCGGATGTTCGATGAACTCGACCGGAATTACTCTTTTAAGTCCTGGGTTAGAACTTGATGCTAAGGCCGCGAGAGCATCTGCCTGGACGTTTTCGGAGCGGGGAATTCGCGTAAGGGCAAAACAGTCAAACTCCTGAGCTAAATTTTGGACCAGTTTGAGGTACGCATCCATCCGTTCGTCTCTGGCTTCATACTCTCCGCTGAACTGACTTGCTACTAACTGGGAGTCACAGTAAGCGTGGATGTTTCGTATCTTGATGTTAAGAGTTTTCAAGGCTCCTAAGACAAATGTTGTAGTATAGTGATTGTCGAACCAGTTCTGAGGGATATCAAAGCACTGAGAATGCAAGTACTCACTTAATCTAAGTGCAACCAATGATTTAGATGGTTTTTAAACTAATGATTAATGATAAATGAAATGACTTTCTTTACTAAGGGAAAAGAGAACTCATGGGCATTGTGCTTGTTCTCGGTCGGTACTCGATATCGTACTCGCTCAATTCGACCGCCCATTTGGCCAGCCAGCCCGATTGACTCGGGCTATGCAGAATCATCCGTAGGGGAAAAGTCGTGAGGACGACGATCGTGTGGGATTGGA
>NC_027756.1:35012903-35013065 GCF_000695525.1 Brassica oleracea var. oleracea
GCATGCTAATTTTTCCATTAGCGGGTACCTAGATTCGGCATCCAGCAAGGCTTTTCTTATATAGAAAATATGTTTCTGGGCGCCGCGTTCTTCCCTGATCAGGACGCCGCTCACAGCTGTTGCCGATACAGCGATGTACAAGAACAAAGGTTCCCTCTCCAC
>NC_027756.1:35013223-35014246 GCF_000695525.1 Brassica oleracea var. oleracea
CTACCGGTCAGCCTTTGGACTTCCCGCTTATTCTTCGGTGAAGCCATCTTGATCAGTGCGTTGATCTGTTTTGAATTAGCTTTGATGCCGCGGAATGTGACTAGGTAGCCGAGGAATTCCCCTAATGCTACGGCAAACCTGCGTTTTGTCGGGTTGAGCATCATGTTATGGGAATTTAGCTGCGCTAAACATTCCTCGAGATGTGAAACGTGATCCTTTGCTTGGAGGGATTTGACGAGCATGTCGTCGATATAAACCTCCATCGTTTGACCGAGTTGTTTGAAGAACATACGGTTCACGAGTCTTTGGTAAGTTGCGCCAGCGTTTTTGAGGCCGAAGGGCAATACCTTGTAGCAATAGGTTCCGCGATCGGTAATGAACGCAATCTTCTCGCGATCGTCAAGGTTCATCATAATTTGATTAAAACCTGAGAAGGCGTCCATGAAAGACAGAAGTTCATTACCCGCCGTTGCTTCTACTAATCGATCGATATGTGGCAGAGGGAAACTATATTTGGACAGGCCTTGTTTAGGTCTGTAAAATCCACGCAAACTCGCCGTTTTCCATTTTTCTTTTTGACTACTACAGGGTTAGCGAGTCAGTCTGGATACCTCACTTCCGTTATTGACCCGATATTAAGCAATTTTTCGACCTCGTCGTTTACCGCGGAAGCCCGTTCAGGTCATAGCTTCCGCCATTTTTGTTTGACGGGTTTGAAGGTCGGATCGATATTTAATTCGTGACACGTTATGTTAATGTCGATCCCTGGCATATCTTCTGTGGCCCATGCGAAAGTATTGAGGTTCTTTTTTAGACAGGTTATGAGCTCTGTCCTCAAAGGCTTGCGGAGATTGGCTCCGATCTTGACGCATCGTTCCGGAGATACTTCGTCGGGACAGACTGTGACCACAGGTTCGCAAGTTGGTTCGCGTTTTTCCTCTAGGGCCGTGATGTTACGAGACTGCCAGAAGAGTTCCGCTGAATCTTGACTTCGCGAATCCTTGTTGGAGATCTTTTTCTCCG
>NC_027756.1:35014818-35019703 GCF_000695525.1 Brassica oleracea var. oleracea
TAATACCACACGCTAAGCAATCAGAACACGAGATAACAACGATAAATTATATGAAATCGTAAAAAGAGAGCAAAGAGAAGTCTTATTCGGAATTTGCGTATGAACGTTTATAACAAGGTATAAGCCTGGGCTCGAGAGCTGTTGGTGAGATTCCTAGTTCTAACAACCCTAAGACGGCTAAACCTAATTGAGTCGCAGCTCGAACAAAAACGGAAAGTTGCCTATTGCCCTAAGTGCTAATTTTTCTCTGAGAAAAGTCCTCCTCATGCTTCTCGCCTAGGACTCGTTATATACTGGCTCCTAGGTCGGTTTGCGCTTTCCCTCTTCTGCTCTTAAGCCGTCATAGCATAAAAATGGAGATATTCCATTTTTTCCAATCTTCGTAATTATCTTCAAAATTTCGTATTTATCCGCGGAAACTTGACATTTATCTTTCCTTGCGAACCAAGCGTAAACAGTCATGCGGCTTACGGGTTGTTGGTTAAGAAATCTTAAGTTGGGCCTCGGGTCATGTCTTAGGTCCCTTTGGGCCGTCTTCTGACTCGAAGCGTTTTTTACGGCTTCTTTCGGTAAAGTTTGATCGATGACTTAGAATGGCGGGAAACATGAAATGGGTTCGCTACGGCCTTCGGGAGATAGCATCGAAGGGTAGACGAGAACGCATGGACTAATCGTCGTATCAACGTTTCGGAAGTGCTCGGTCGCTACGTAGCGACCGAGCGGAAGGTCGCTACGTAGTGATCGGTTGCTATGTAGCGACTCGGTCGCTACGTAGCGACCGAGCTTTGGCTCGAGTTCGGTCGCTACGTAGCGATCGAGCGGAACACGCGTTCGGTCGCTGCGTAGCGACCTTTTTCGAGCTCTTGTCCGATGTCTCGTGTTTCCTCCGCAAAGCTTTTCGTAAGGAAGAATCTATTTCGAAAAAGTATTTGTCGAAGAAAGTTTCTCGTTTTCTTCTTCGGACGTTTTGAATGTTAACTTCGTCGTA
Organism: Brassica oleracea var. oleracea; assembly: GCF_000695525.1. NCBI lineage: Eukaryota > Viridiplantae > Streptophyta > Magnoliopsida > Brassicales > Brassicaceae > Brassica > Brassica oleracea. Next base: position 35,015,807 of record NC_027756.1, read on the forward strand.
ACCGTTTTTAACCCCAACATCTCCTAATAAATTATGAGAAGAAAAAATGGCCTTATTATATATATTGAAGTGTTTTTGGTCCCCCAAGCAGAAGAAGATGATGAAAAAAGAAATGAACATAGGAGATAGGAACAGTGTCACGTGGAATGCTTGGATCTTCTCGGAACATATCTTGTCTATGTCTCCTTGTTTTGTCTCACTAGCACGTGAGATTATTATAGTTTCTTCCTCTCATCGTTTACCCAATTATATTTCTCTCATTTTTAAGTGGTATTCTTTGTGACACTATTCAATCGGCTAATCCTCACGAATCTTCGGTTTTGTTACCTAATTTCTCTCGGTTTGATGCATCATATAAGACGTGGGCTAAAAGCACTTGTGGGATCCGACATGGCGTTTTCAGTTCTTGTTATACGTTGGTATTAAGAAGTGATAGATTTCGTTTTAAATTTTATTTTTCATTTGGTTGATTGAAGAATTTGATATCGAATTCCACACATCTTCCTATCAAAACAAAAACTCCTCCGTAACAAAGTCTATATAACATCCCGAGTTGTGATATATAGAAAGGCTTAACAGGATTGATTTGGTTACCTATGTCACCAAAGTTGACTTATCTTTTCTATCACACATCTGTTTAGAACTCCAGAGTTAAGCATGCTTGGACTGTAGTTGTGAAAGGATGGGTGACCTATCGGGAAGTGATTCGCGATACCGTGCGAGTGAAGCCAAAGCACGAGGAAAGACCAGGTGGTAATTGCAGGGTCAGTAAATGATGATTTCAAGCCTTCGAAAAAATTAACGGACCGACCGTTGGAATGGGGTGGGGCCCACGGGACGAGAGAACAGGCGTGGGTGGCTCATTAGCTGTGGACGGTCGGGGCGTTACAAGTGGTATCAGAGCTGGTTAGCCATCTAGGTTTTGACCCGAGAGACATCTTGAGACCTGTCATGGGGGAAATGAGGACATTGCGTTCTTTGAGAGGGGGTGAATTGTAACATTCCGAGTTGTGATATATGGAAATGCTTAAGAGGATTGATTTGGCTACCTATGTCACCAAAGTTGACTTATCTTTTCCGTCACACATCCGTTTAGAACTCCAGAGTTAAGCGTGCTTGGACTGGAGTAATGAAATGATGGGTGACCTATCGGGAAGTGATTCGCGATACCGTGAGAGTGAGGCCAAAGCATGGAGAAATGTCAGGTGGTGATTGCAGGGTTAGTAAAAGATGATTTCGAACCTTCGAAAAAATTAACGAACCAACCGATGGAACGGAATGGACACACGGACCGAGAGAGCAGACGTGGGTGACCCATTAGCCGTGGACGGTCTGAGCGTTACAGTTTAACTAAAACGCAACGTGTTTTCGAAAATTAAAAGATGTCAATGACCAATATAACTAACTTGACTTTATTCAAATGGTAACTTTAGGAATAGGGCCATAAATAAGTCCATAACTCAAGAGGACATGTAACTATGGCTATTATCTAGAGTTATAAAACCATTATCTGGCTTTACAAGACAATCAATTAAATATGAAAAAGCTTTGTGATTATCATTATATTTTGGCAGTAAGATTTGAATCTAGATGCAATGTAACCAATGGACTCTCTGTGTGCATGTACCCCCTAAATTCTTCTAGGACCTATATATTTGCAGAATAAGAAAGGAAGAAAATGATGCCTAGGCAAATCATTTTGCCTGTCTTTTTGGGTGAATATGTCCTTCGACACAATGATTTCAAGCATTGGAATACCTGTATGTTTATTGAATATTTTAGTTTGGAAGCTATCTTGTCTCTAATGGTATAGGGTCTATATTTTTTTTAACCATTTATATATGTTCGGGTAAATCTTTTGCTACAAAGTTGCTGCAAAATTATGGGCAGCAATTTTGTTTTTAATAACAAAAGAGAATTACTTTAAACAATCCTTAGTTTTTTTTTTTGGTGGAATCGGTCCTTAGTCTATATATTCGAATTCAAAGCACTTTCATAGGTCTGGCTTGAACGAAACCCATATGTTTGTCCCCATCCGGTTTATAGACTACTATGTTATGCAGCTTTAGTAAAAATGTGATAGATGCGAATCCAACGTGATATTAACACTTTCTATAAAAACGTGATATATATATATCAACACTACTAATTAACCATTGTGTAAATTTCTTTCTATTTTCAATTGGTTATGAAAAAAGCTGCATAATACAATTGATTTACAATATTCCGTAAGTTAGTAAGCAAAAAGAAAAGTATTCCATAAGCTTAAAGTTTGTATATAAATGTATAAGTAAAACCATCTTATATTTTTTTTCTGAAAAAATTCATATAAAAAAGTATAAACCAACAATAGTAGGCCTGAGTCCACACTATTGGGGACGTGACCTTGATGTGCTGATTTCTGCAATATTTTGCATAGCAGCCTAGGCTAGGCCTGGGATTTTTATCCGAGATCCGGATCCGATCCGAGATTTGATCTGGATCCGATCCGAAAATCCGGATATCCGGAGTGGCCGAATCCAGATCCGGATAGTAAAATGTTGGATCCGTCAAAGCCGGATCCGGATCCGGATATCTTTATTTTTTAGTCCAGATATCCAGATCCGTAAGTTTTATTAATAACTATTTCAAAAATAGTAATATCTATATATAAAAATTAATTTTATTTAATATATTTTCATTTTTATAATAGTATATATAAATTGTATGTAAATTTTGTAATCTTATACATAGAAATAATTAAAAACATTCTATATTTTTTTATTTTTAATTTTTTTAATATTTTAGATATATTAATATTATTTTTTACTTATTTTAAGGATTCAAATCCGGATCCGGATATCCGCCGAATATTACAATTTTTAGAAGGATATCCGACATCCGGATATCCGAGAACCCCGAATCCGGATAAGGATAGTAAAATTATGGATCCGCCGGATAAAGATCTGAATCCGGATATCTTAAAATTGCCCGGATATCCGATTCGTCCAGGTCTAGCCTAGGCTAAGTTTGAAATCTAGACACAAGCGTCAAATTTCTGTCAAGTTTTGGATTTCGCCGATGGTTTATGATTTCTGATTTTAAACAATCATAGAAGGATCAAAATCAAAACTCTGTCATCGATTTGCAAAGATTCCCACTTTATGTTTGCATATGTATATATATACAACCCTTATGGTATATTTAAACATGTGATTATTGTGATAGATTGTAGATTGTCAGGTATACTACAGAAAATGCTAAAGATTCATATAAATGACAAGCACATTCAAACAAAACGAAAAAATAAATAGATCACGAAATCCACCTACTTATGATATCTTGTAGTGAAAATTTCCATAGAAGTATATATGAATTTCCTGAAGCAAGATAATAAAATTAGTGAATAAAAGAAGGACATAACTTAAGTTCACTCTCTAGGGTAAACCTTTAAATTCACCACACCCTTTAGCACCAATCAAATTTTCACATAGATTATTAATTAAAAATATTAAATTAAAAAAAAAATAGTTATAAAAAATAAAAAATACTAATTTTAACGATGCTAACGCTTCCACATAAACCCTAAACCCTAAATCTTAAATTCAAAACCCTATACCCTAAATTATAAACCCAAGTCCAAACCCCTAAACCCAAACCCTATACCCTAAACCCTAATCCTAAACCCTAAACCCTAATCCTAGACCCTAAACCTAAACCCTATATCCTTATACCCTAATCCTAGACCCTAAACCCAAACCCTATACCCTAAACCTTAATCCTAGACCTTAAATCCAAATTATATACTTTAAACCCAAAAAATAGACTATAAACCTAAACCTTAGACCCTAAACCCAAGTCTTAGACCCTAAACCTAAACCTTAACCCAAACCCTATAGCATCTAAGTTTGGGGTTTG
>NC_027756.1:35019851-35049043 GCF_000695525.1 Brassica oleracea var. oleracea
GGGTTTGGATTTGGGTTTAGAATTTAGGGTATGGGGTTTTGAATTTAAGATTTAGGGTTCAGGGTTTACGTGGAAGCATTAGCGTCGTTAAAATTAAAATTTTTATTTTTTGTAGCTATTTTTTATTTAATTTAATATTTTTTAATTAATAATCTATGTGGAAATTTGATTGGTGCTAAAGAGTGGAGTGAATTTAAAGGTTCACCCTCGTGAACCTAAGTTTTGTCTATAAAAGAAACTCTTGAGATCAAAAATGAAGGTGGAATGAGTTCATATATACAGATCCAAAAGATATTAGCTGATATAAATGCAAGTTGTTCTAAAGGAAAGATTACAAAACAAAGTGAATTGAAGGACATGCTGATGGTTATCAAAACGGGAAATAAGTGCTAATCAAAACTATTTTACTAGCTCTACTGGCTTACACTATGTTTATCTTCTTACTTTCTTTGGAGATATGTGAGAGATTTGCGAGTGTTATTGCACATTTCTGGTGGAGTTTAAATCCATCTAAAAGAGAAATTTAAACTTCGTTTACCAAGAGAGAACGGTGGAATTGGATTCCGCCTGATCCATGACCTAAATATGGCACTCCTGGAAAACCAAATATGGTGATTGATTCAATTTTCAGATTCTCTGGTAGCTCGACTTTTGCGTGGAAGATACTATTGACTTAGCTCGTCATTGCGAGTAACTCGTTGGATAATCCTTCCTATGTAGTATTTCAACGACAAGAAAATTACTACTACTGGGGACTAGACAGAACATTCATTTAGGATATGAGGTTAAAATGTGGGAGGCTCATTTGATTCCTATAACACCAGCTAGACTGGCACATCCTAATGCCTTTGTGGTACATCTGTGAATGATTGTTGGTGACTTTATCAAAGGGGATTAGACATGGGATGTGGAGATTCTTCAAAATTATGTAGTCCAAGAGGATATACCACTGATTCGTAGTTTGGTCATAAGACAAACCACCCATCGAGATATATTTTTTTGGAGCTTCACAAAGCATGGTCAATATACTGTTAAGCCTGGATACTGGGTAGCACAGAATATCCCAAAAAATGAAGAAGAAAGGTTCTTCTCAGAGCACAGTATTGTAGATCCTAAAATCTACACTAAGAATTTGATAGTGATCGGGAGTTCAGTCTAGGGAAGATAAACGATGTGGGCAACGATATCTTTTGAACACAACGATGTAATCAGTTTCCGCTAGGCAAAAATGGACTTTTATTGATGAATAAGATCGAATACAATGAGTAAAACAAGATCGAACGTTACAACGAGATCGTTAAGAGAAAAGATCTAAAGATGGATGAAAACAAGGTCAAAGTATGGGTGTAGCTCTCTCTAGGGTTTTCAACGTGTCCCTTCCTTATGCGTCGATCTCTTCTTATAACTGGCTGCTCCCGTGATGCTCGCAACCGTTCCGCGATCTCCGTTTCCTTGGATCGATCTTCTTCCTGCTTCGTCGCAGTTGGGCTCCTCTCGTGGTCGCGCGGGCCAAGCCTTTCGGGCCCAATTACTTAGTTGACCAATATTGGGTCCAACAAGTATCACCAAGCGTCAGACCTTTGTGTTGAAAATAAAGACTCCCAGAAGATGTGCCACCTTATTTGGCAGCTTATAACCGGCCATGTAGCGGTAACAAGGAACCTAACATGTTGTCATATGCGATGTGATAATTATTGGCATATATGTGGGGACCTTGACGAATCAGTTTCTCATGCCACTTTTGAGTGCCCACCGGCCTTGTGTGCATGGTATTTATCAGCAACACCATCGAGTCCTGATATCTTCCCTGTTATACTGAGTATTTATGCTAATATAGACTTTTGGAGGAAGAGCAGTATTGAAGATCCAGATCCAGAACAGATCCATAATTGAACATGAACACATATCCATGTATAACGATAACGATAAAATTTTCAGAGGCATAGATAGAGACCCCCTTGAATTAATCAGATACGTGGAAAGAGAATGCAAAGCTTGGTACTTAGTGAGTGTGACTATTCTTACAACATAACAATCATTAAGTAACACTGATTCACTATCCATATTCTTAGTGAACATATGTTTGGTGGAAGGCTCATGGATTTCCACCTCTCAATTCAGTGGATGCGGATTAGTTTGGATAGACATCTCTAGACATATTCAATTATTGGGGACACGAAATATAAGACGACATGAGTCAGATTTACATTCAAAATTCTGGGTGATGGAGAGTATACTATGACATTCAACTTCCTAGAGTTTTAAAACAAACTGCACATACCTTTCACTATGATTAAAAAACTTTATGCATGAACAAATTTCTTAACAGAGCTAGAAGTGATTGACTCTCAAAGAAGATTCCAAGCATTCAAGATATTCTACATACCTCAAGGGCAAAAATGGAATTTTGGATTCTCTACCTAGAACTGCAAGATCTTTCTATATGGAATTTTGTTTTGTTAGTTGTTATATTTCGGTCTGGTTGTCGAGATCACATCTAGTTTGAGTAATAAAATGACCGTGTGATGTAAAAGAGTGTATTAAAATCTATAATTACAAAATATTCCTGTTATTGAGGAATTTGTTCTCTATGACTATCCGTAGTTAATTTATGAGCAAACTTAGATGAGGACCAAATTAGAAAAAATATAAGGGAGGGTTTCGTTTCAATTTATTAGAGTTTTGGTTTAAACAGTTTTGGACTAATCATTAGATTTTTTTTTTCGTTTATATGTAAGCATATATTGATTTAGTTGTTTTCTATTTTTTTGGTCTAGTTAAATTTATTGATAATAGAAGTATGTAGAAATGTAAATACAAATTTTTAGCAATGTTTACACATATTTAAGTATGTAGAAAAAGAGAATAACAAGTTAAGCTTAGACAAGAAAACGTAAATAGTTTGAATTTGGTGTCATCCACATTTGCTTATGTCACTTGCAAATTATGTTTTTGCTAAATAAAACATTTAATTTTTTTTTCTGAGTTTCAAACGCCAACATTTGGTTTGTACGAGTCAAATTCTAAATTGACTGTTGTTATGTGACTAATAGGTCCATGAACTTCCAGCCTTCCCAATTTTGTTTAGTGTTCCATTCCTGCACTTAGGTATAAAATCATAAAATTTGTTAAAATGCTACATACATTAAAGTTTCTCTTATCACATGTATTTGTTTACATATACGTATATTGAAATACAATATGACATAATCCTGTAACTTTTTTTGAAGGGAAAATTTTTGTGATAAAGCAACAATTTCACGTATTGAATAATGTTCCTACACTTTTTCAGAAGTTATATTAAAGTAAAGAAAAGAGTTTCATATTATTGAGAGGAAAAAGCTAATCATATATAGTACAACATATTAATTTAAATCTTAAGAGGCAAGAAAATAAGAAAACATGACAACTTCTATAACAATAGTAAAACATGTAGTATTAAACAAGAGAAAAAGACAAAAATAGCACTAAATCAAGTTTTTGTTCCCAAACTAGCACTCAAGGTCAAAAGTCACAAAAATAGCACTTAATGTTTTATCAAAAGTCACAAACTTAGGGTTTAGAGTTAAAGGATGGGGTTTAGGATTTAGGGTTTAGGGTTTAGGGTTTAGAGTTGAGAAATGAGGTTTTGGGGATAAGATTTCAAATTTTGAAAAATAAAAAAATTAAAATTTTTGTGATATAAACTTAGAAATGTGCTATTTTGGAGATTTGCCCATTAAACAATATCATATATCATAGTACTCCCTCTCAAGTTGGTGCGTGGAGGTCATAAATGCCTAACTTGCCAAGTAGATAAAAGATTGTTTTCTTCCAAGAGCTAATGAGAAGGTCAACAAACTGATAAGTTGTGCTGATAAGTTGTACTGACATGAGAACTAATGATGTTTCCGGTTGTGATTTCATCTTGAATGAAGTTACAATCCTTCACAGTGTGCTTTGTGAGTTCATGAAAAACATGATTTCTGATATATGCATAGCTAACTTGCTATCATAAATCATAGGAGTCTCGTACGTGACCAAGTCATTCGAGCAGCTCCTTTATCCATATAAGTTCTTGGTCGGCGAGTGTCATTGACCTATATTCGGCTTTTGCAGATAAAATAGAAACCCAATCTTGCTTTTTCGTCTTTCATGAGGAGGTGAATATAAAAGAAGAACAATGTAACTTCTAAGAGAACATCGTGTATGTGGGCATGAAGCCCAGTTTGAGTCACAATATTTTGCCAACTAGATATCATAGGTAGATAGAGAGTAGTATATACCTTGACTGGTTAAGTTAGATGGGCCACTTTAGGACGCGAGTTTGTGACTTGTTTCCATAAGCATATCAAAAGGATGAGCACCTGTGCGACCGCATTCTGGAATGACGTCAAAACGATAATTTTGTTGTAAAAGATGCGACTATGATTCCCAAGAATTATTTCAGAACTCCCAATTATTTCAGAACTCCCAAGTCTTTCATGCAAAAACATGTATGAATGTAACTTTTGAATTTAGTAATAACCTCAGAATCATTACCAATGATTACTAAGTCATCGACATAGATGAGTATGTAAAGAACCTTATCACCATTAACCCTAGTGAAATGAGAGTAGTCTTTCTGACAATGGACAAATCTATATATGAGTATAGAGTTTGATAAATTTGAAAACCAAAAATGAGGTGCCTAGCGCAAGTCGTATAAATACTTGTGTAGACTACATACAAGAGATGGATTCGAAGGTGTAAATCCCGGTGGAGGTTTTTAGATTTCATCTTTGAGGTCACCATGTAAGAATTCATTATGGATATCCATTTGTAGAAGTTCCCAGTTTTTTGGCATATGTAACTTTAAGAAGAATCCGAATAGTGTTCATATTAACAACCACAACAAAAGTTTCATTACAATCGACACCTTCTTCTTGATGATTTCCCATGACAACCAAATGTGTTTTTTTTTGTTGTTCAACAGTTCCATCGACATTGTATTTGATGCGATAAACCCATTTAGACGTAAGGGATCTTTTCTAGGAGGAAGTTGTTGGAACGACCATGCGTTATCCTCATTAAGTGCGATATATTTTTGTTCCCATGGCTCGTCGCCAAACTTTAAGTTTCACAACATCACAAAAATGAATAGGCTCGTCTCCATGAGTTATAGCTGCCATAAATGTTGTGTGCATATCTGAGAAGCCATATATAAAAACAAAATTAGTGATGGGATATAGAGATGTACCAGAAAAAACCAACATGGAGTTGGTGGATGCGAGAACATTGTTTATATCACGTTGAACGTAGTAAGTCATGTATGGCTTGAGCCGCGTAAATGAAATCTTTAGACGTACACCTCAACCAAGTTGTTCCACTTGTGGAACTATTGTTTGAATTTCTAGTGGCGTTTCATCTGGAGAGGATATGTCTTGCGAAGAGGATGGTGAAGAATATGGAGTAGGAGTTGATATTGGTGACTGACCAGAAGGCTGCACATTAGTGGTTTTAGTGCTCCCCATGTCGTTGTAAATTATGACTGGAGATGGAGCAGAATTGTCACTAAAGTCTTTGTACTATAAAGGAGAAGTGTCAGTCGTTGAATTATTGGTTTAGGAACAAAGGGTTGACTTGTTGTAAATGGAAACAATGTTTCATTGAAAATTACATATCTGGAGACAAAGAAGTCGCTTGTTTCAAGATCAAAAACTCGCGAACCTTTTGGACCAACAAGATAACCAATAAAAATGTGCCTTCTGCTATGAGCTTTGAACTTATTTGTTTTGGCAGTTAGACGCTTAGGAAAACATAGACTGCCAAGAACCCATAGATGATTATACAATGGAGCAGAGTTGTGTAGGACTTCATATGGAGATTTTTCATCAAGGAGCGTACTTGGTGTGCGGTTTATTTGCATCAGTGAGAATGCTTTCTCCCAAAAATTTGATTGGTAGATGTCTTTGAAAAAAAAGAGATATCGCAACATTGAGTATATGTCGATGCTTAAGCTCAGAGTACATTCGTTTTGCTGTGGAATTCCAACACATGAGGGATGATGGGAGATTCAATTTCTAGAAAATGGTAACATAGACACATGAATTCAGTTCCATTGCCACTTCAAGCCATTTGAACTTTCTTTCCAAATTGTCTTTCTAACATCGCACAAAAATTCTTTAGAACTTGTGCGACTTCACTCTTTGCGAGTAGAAGATGAGTTCACACTGCTCGAGAATGGTCAACAACTATTGAGAGAAAACAATGAGCCCCAAATGATGATTTTGTTTTGTATGGACCCCAAAGATCAAAATGTATTAGGGAGAAAAAATTGGTAGATTTATTAGAACTGCCATAAAACGAATCACGGGAGTGTTCAGACTGAATAAAAATGTTGCACAAATATTTAAATTCACAACTACTACTATCAAAATCCTTAAGTGTACATAAAACTGAAGATATTGCTTTCTTTCTCGGGTGTCCCAAAAGTTTATCCACAAGGATGTGTAGTTGTTAGTTGTAGTCTTGTATGCGCTGCCTAAAACTATCCCGCAAAAGTTATAAGCCACATTCTATTCATCACCTGCTCATATCGGCATCGTCAAAGAACAGTCATGTATAATGCATAATTTGCCAGTGAAGATAGAAAAACAAACCAATTGTCGTAATAATCGTGACAATGAAATCAAGGTGTAGGAGAGATCAAGCACATATAGAACGTGAGGATCCTATGACCACCAAGGGGAAGTGATCCTTCTTTTGTCGCATATGAGTGTTTGTCGTTTGGAAATACGATAATGCTATGAGGAGTTTCACATATGTTTGTTAACAGATCTGTGTTACCCATCATGTGGTGTGATGTTTCTTAATCAAAAATAAAATTGACATTTATATCCTTACCATAAAACTTTATGTTAGAATATTATGGTTTGAGTGGCACTAAAAAGTAATGGTATTTTAACTAGCATTATAAAAATGCCATTACTTTTTAATGCCACATCAGAAAAAACCCGGCTCCACCTAGGATATTGCTGACATGTTAAAGAACTCAGCCAAAAGTACAACGGCGGTATTGACAGCTAAGTTATGGTTACTTTACGACTGATTTAAACAACACGGCTGACTTATAAGATATGTGCTGACTTACAACATAAATCAGCCTTAAGTTACGGCTGATTACTTACGGCTGATTTATGAGATAACGGCTGACTTATGAACACAAGTTACGACTGATTTATGCATCGACGGACTGATTTGTCGAAAATTTGGATGTGTTATAGATAAGACACGGCTGAGTTACGTTTCTCCGACTGATTTAGTGATCATTGGCTAGATGAGTTATTAAATTTACGGTTGGATTATGGGAGGTAGTTATAGTTGATTTACGTATAATCAGCCGTAATGAGCTCGATTAATAGTAAACTCAGCTTAATTACGGCTGAATTATTAGCAAAAGGTTAATTACTACAATAACATTTATTTGACGGCTGATTTATTTGACGATATAACTGACTTAATATTTTCTAGCCTAATTACGAATGATTTATTAGTGAAAAATTAAGTACTGAAATAGTATTCACGTTGCGACTGATTTACATTTGTACTTGATGGTTGATTTATTTAGGCTCACTAATGTGTTCGTTTGGTGGCTGACTTACCGATTTTCCATGTCATCAGCTCCTATTGTCCATGTCATCATCTCTTATTTTCCATGTCATTATTAACATTGCAACAACCAAATTAGGGTTTATGTACAGACGCCGTGTCTTCTTCTTCTACTTCTTCTTCATCATCTACCATATTCATTATTATTATTTTCATTCATCTTTCTCCTAGATCTTATGGCTCCGGTAATTATTGTTTCCGGTAATTGTGTCAAGAAAAATAATTATTTATTCAACACCGACGGTAGAGGTGTGTAGAGTTCTGCATATAGATGAGGAAAATAATGGATTAGGGATTAGGGATTGCGAAGTCGGTACTCGATGATTAGGGATTGATAGAGCTACATGTTCTCGAATAAATCTTTGAAAACAATGGCGTACGATACTCCACTAGTTTACGTCTCCAATGCTTGACAATTGAAAGGTTTTCTAAGCCTAAAGAAAATCAAACATCTACGTCTCTGTGTAGAGATTACCTGAGAAAAAGGATAGCGAAATTAGTCGGAATTGCAAAGCGAGAGAGAAGAAGAAAAGGTTATTCAGTTATGGCTCAGAAGTACAAGGCTCATAAGTAGAATTTAGATACAGTGGGGTTATGATGGTTTCAGCTTGGAGAAGAAACGCAACGAGAAAGACATTGATTGCTCTGGTAAAATGGAAGGAGAAGAATTGTAAGTAGGCAGAGAAGATGAAGTAGGCGAAGAAGACGAAGAATATGATGATTTTGAAAGCTAATTTGATATGTTCGACGACTCGGATGGTGCGTCATCTGAAATGATAACTTCATTTCATACGGTGCGTCTCCAACACATGACGAAGATTCACCGACTATCAAGGATTTTAGTGTTTTATATACTAAGGTATGAATTTTGTTTACAATACGGCTGAGTTATGATTACAATTCGAATGAATTATAGTTAAAATACGGCTGAGTTATTTAAACGATACAGATGAGTTATGTAAACGATACAGTTGAGTTATGGTTAAAATATAGTTGAGTTATGGTTACAATACGGCAGAGTTATGGTTACATTGCGGCTGAGTTATGATTAAAATGGTTGAGTTATAGAACAATCTTCCTGGATTTTTAGTTGTTCCATATGTAAATATATCAGAGGGTTCATCACACCAACACCATTTTGGTGTTCCTCTCTCCACATTCCCACGTCCCCTTCTTAAGTTGTCTACCACGAAATCCAATTAATTTCAACAGGAGTTGAAACGAACAAAATCGAATTCCACTTACATGAATCGTAGGATGAGATTGGGTTAGATGAGAAAGACATTTTTTAAGATATTTTAGAACCCTAATCACAACTTCATAATAAGAAAAAGAAAAAGGTATCTTCAATCAATGATTCTGAACCAATAAAAAGAAACATAGACACGACGACGTTTAGTTTTTTTTTTAAAGTATCATCATCTCGAGATTAGAAAGGTCTCGAGATTAGGGCAAATAAAGGGAGCCAAACTTTTCAAAGTATGGAAAGACGAAACTTCGAGATACGGCTGAATTCTGACAAAAAACGATATGACTGAGTTATATAAACGATACGGCTGAGTTATTGAAACGATGTGGTTGCGTTATTTAAACGATATGGCTTAGTTATGACAAATAAATGATACGACTGAGTTGTTTAAATGATACAACTTTGTTATATAAACAGTACGGCTGAGTTATATAAACATAAACATAACATCTGATTACAAGGAAAATTGAGTTACATTCAAAAACCAAAATTATCATGCCAAACTCATTAAACATATCGATGAGATCAAGCCAAACTCTAGTTAGCTTCCAATCAGGCTTCTCGCAGCCAAGCTCCCATATCATCTTTAAGGTGTGCATTTGATTTCGAAATAATGTTCTAGACTCCAACTGTCAAATTATGTCTCGCATCCCACGTATATTTTCGCTACAAAAAAAACAAAAATATTAGTTTTGTTATTAAACTAAAATGGATACATAATTGTTGCTTAAAACAAGTATAAGAAACCATTGTTCCTTAAATGATCGGGAATGAAGCTGTAAGTCGGCCACTCATGAACCCAGCCTTCTAGAAGAATCTTTGGAATCGCTTGCGAGAGATCGTGTAAAAATATAAACAACATAACAATTGTTCTGTCAGCATAGGCACCCACACCAAGGTTTAGAACGGGGAGGTTATCCCGATCTGCAGAACTTAGTATGGCATTGACATTGCTTTGTAACTTAGATGTCAAACCAGGGACAATCGACATGACATAGGCCTTTGGAGAGAGAATATGTAACTTTGACGAGGATTATGTTTTTCTAGAGAGTATGTGATGGGAGAGACAAGGTTTCTGAGAGGGGAAATATATAGAGAGATATAGAACGACGAAACCTCGCGAGATAAATTTAATAAAATTTAGTAAAATTTGCATGCCCGAATTTATGGTTTTGTTCCTTCCCAAAATAAGAAACTTCGCGATATAACTTATACTTAACGGCTGTGTTATAGGACCGTTACGGCTGAGATACTGTTCGGATAGGATTTAAAGTTTAGGGTTTAAGGTATAGGATATAGGGTTTAGGGTTCTTAAGGATGTCTACTAGGAAATATAAGAAAGTACACACATTCAAATGAAAGTACATCGTATATGGTTTACTTTATATGATTTGGGGTTCAAGATCAAGTTAAAGTCTTGTAAGTAATTATATAAGTAATTGTAAGAGAACATATATCTCAAGATCATTTTAGAGTCTCAACTTGGAAACTCAAGAAACTACAAACATTCAGTCAATTTATATTCACTTGATGTTGATAAGAGGAGCTTCAATATATTTTTGTTAAGTACTTCAATTACAGTTTCCAATTTTAGGGTATGTTTGAGGCATGGCTGAGTTATATAAACGATACGACTGAGTTATCTAAACGACACAAATGAATTATATAAATATTTTCCGATTTTAGGGTATGTTTGAGGTATGGCTGAGTTGTATAAATGACACGGCTGAGATATATGAACTACACGGCTGAGCTATATAACAATGCATAAATCAAATACAAAATAAACATAACATAACTCAAATACAAAATAACGTGAGGGATGTCTCCCGTATGGAAATTGTGATTAATGTCTTTATTTTCAAGATTAGAAGCCCTTTCAGCGTAAAGTCTTGGAGGGTAATCTCGTGCTTGATCTTCAAAAACATCCATCTGATCATAAAATACATATATAACATATCAATGATAAATCAGACGTAAAGCATACAATATACCAGCCACCAAAAAATACTCAGCCACAATTATATATATAAATCAGTCGCGATAGAAAACTAACTCAGCCACTACTGTAAATATAAATCAACAGCAATAGAAAACTAACTCAGCCACACTATAAATCAAACTCAATCACAAACTAGAAAAACAAAAAAGTAAAGCGTCGAAACATACCGGAGAAGACGACTTCAGACGATTGCAAAGAAGACGATTTTGGAAAAAACGCTTGCGGAGAAGGCGATTTCGGAGAAGACGCTTGCGGAGAAGAAAGTTTTGGAGAAGATGATTTCGAAAAAGATTTCGGAAAAGACACTTGCGGAGAAAGCAATTTCGAAGAAGACAATTGCGGAGAAGACGATTTCGGACGAAAACAACGATGTCTGCTCAAACGGCGGTGAGGGTTTAGTCGACGAATGAAGTTTTAAGTTAAACATCATTTGGTTATGTTCCCTATCTTTTGATCACAGTGTGACGTGGATTATAATTATTTGTGACGTAGATTTTTTAATGCTTTTAATGATTTTTTAATTATAAATAATTTCAGTTAGAAAAAACTTAGCAAGAGTGTTTATTTTAATCTACTAAGGGTTTACAAACATTTGAATAATGTTCAAAAGATGTATGATATTGTTGTCATATAACAACTTTTATGTGGTATTTGAGTAATAATCTCCAAATTATCCCGGAATCTAACTTTATCTTTAGAAAATACACACGTCGTGCTGATTTTACTGAAACAGTACAAAAGCGGCTAGCAAAAATGGATCATCGGCCTTAACCATTACCAAGAAGTCTAGAACCCACTTACAAGGGACTATTTTCACCTTGGTTACGAAATATATATTGATAACGTTTTGGATATTATGTTTTTGGAACTTCCTTTTTTTGCTTCTCTGTGTTTGATTTAAATGTTTTGAGTTACAATTATGATAATATAAGGAGTTTAATCATGCAAATATATGATGACATCCCCGTATGACATCGCTAAGACAAGAAAAGACAAGTTTTGCACAAAAAGTAAGAAATATTGAAACACAATTGGTCCAGAAAGTAAAACATGGGTAGGCACATATATGATTACATATATAAAAAGAAACTATTTAACTTACATATATGGATAAAAATAGCCAAGAAAATCTGAAAATATTTTCTTGATTCTGCTAGATGCCTATATGACCTATATATGTGCCCACTCATGTAAAAAGAAAAAAAAAAGAGAAGAAAAAAATCCTTGATCCACATCTGATGACACATTCACATGGAATCATCACATCAAACTATTTAATTCAAGAGAGATTAACAACAAAAAGACACATTACAAGTTGCTCTCTCTCTCTCTCTCCCCTACTCCATGTATAAAGTACTAATATTCTCCATCTCTACTCCTAGGCTCCTAGCTGCTCCTTTTCCATGGATTGATTCTTCACTTTCAATTTTCTGTTAAAATAAACAAACAATAATTAATACATGATCAAAAGTAACTGTAAAATTAAACAAAAAATGATATCTACAAGATACCGAAAGATTTCTTGCAATGAAGAACGGCTTCGTAAATGGAACTCTCTGAATCGCAAGACCTTCTCCAATAATAATCATCTGCAAAACTTATTCTTGGCGACGACGTTGTTTCAACAGAATAAACTCTGCTTCTGGACAACGTCCTTACACGGATCCTCGTGTCGCTTCCAATACCTCCAGGTGATCTAGCGGATCTACATCTCCTTAATCTTTTACACAGTGGGGTCAAAAAATCAAGATACTTGAACAAAACCCATTTCGACACTCTCAATTTTCTATAAGGAGACTTGTTTTTAATGTCACGCGTCTCGATCTTCTTCTCCTTTTTCGTATCCAACGGCGTATATTCTTCCTCGGTAGCTGCTGACGTGGCTTTTGATATATAAGGCACGACGTAGCCGTCGCGGATAAGCTCGTCGGCGTGAACTAAAGAGTGATCTTGGTCGGAGAAAGAGACAAAGTTATCGAACTTAAAGCTACTTTCATGGGCTTTGTTGATGAAGAATCTTCTTGAAGGAGGCAATCTTGGATCCATCTCGATGAAGGAGGAAGAAGAAGAGTCTTCGTAGGTTTGATGATAATCATCAATGGAAACTTCTAAAGAAGGAAAGTTAACTAACCAACTGTAAGAGAAGCTGTCTACGGGAACTAGTGCCATTGAAGCTTCTTGTTGATTTTCTTCCATGGCTCTTTTCTTATTTATTTTTTCGGGGATATGTACTCTTGAAAGTGTTCAGAGGTGTGAGGTTTGTGCTTCAGAAACAAATGTTTCAGTGAAGAACAATGTTCGGTGTGTATATATACATGAAATGACATACACACATATAGAAGCAAAGATATATTTTATTTTATTTTCTTATAACGGTAATATATTATATTATGTGGTTAGTTTGGTAAGAAACAATAGATATTAATAATTGGAAAAGAATAAGAAAAGAAAATATATATAAGAGTTTGTGAGCCCATATACTCGTTATGTGCTGTTGTCTTCTCTCCTTTCCACTCTTTTTATTTTATTTTTATTTAGTTTACTCTTTTCCATATACAAAAGTTATTTTAGTTATTTATTCCATTGTAGCATCGTATTTATCTTTTAATTAGGAATATCATTCAAAGCTTTTTTTAAGAATCACCAAAAGAACGATGCAGGTTGACGCATGTCTCATGGGATTATTGATTTGGAATACAAAAAGAAAGAAAGACATAAATTAGTTTTTTTTTTTTTTTTTTTTTGTAACTTAACATAAATTAGTTATATTAGGTTTTTTATGAGAGTATATGGACTGAAACTTAATTAAGACCAACTTTAATGAAACACCAAAACACTAAATTTTGATGTTTTTCTGAATATTATTTCACTGATGTAATACTATTTATTACACCAAATATCAAAATGTATTTTTATAAAATATTTATTAATATAGTTAAATTAGTTTTAAAAATTAGATTAAATTTATAATTAAAACTAAATATATTGTATTGTTTTGTGTTTTCATTTTATTTTCAGAAAAATAAAATAAAAATTATTTTATATACTTTATATCTTATTTTAATAACATATATTTTAATTTTTAACTAATATTTTTATAAAATATAAAATGTAAAAAAATATTAAAAACATAAACTAACAAAAATTTAACGGGATATAACTTAAATATGATTATTATCAATTAAATAACTAAAATATTAAATTAACAATATAATATTATTTTGGTATGAAATTTGGTGTTGTGGTTGAATAAACAAAATGACACTAAAATATCAATTTTGGCGTTATGATTTGGGTTATCCTAATTCTCCAAAACAGACATCACTTATATGATTAGTCTGGGTAGAAACCTAAAACAAGACCCTATATCATTATTACTCTGCTGACTGGAATGCTCTTAAGATAATCATTGTAGGGTAGAAACCAAAAATGTTCGCTATTTCATAAAATCTAAATAAGCTAACACAAATTCTGACAAAAAGCCACATGTTCTTTGATTGTCTTTTCTCATCGTTCATTTGGAAGAAGCTTAGCAATGGGATCCTTTAAAATTCTTACTCTGTTGACTGGAATGCTCTTAAGATAATCATTGTAGACAAGTCACTTGATGCAAAAGCACTATTTTGCATCAGATATGCAATGCAGTGTGCAATACATAATTTGTGGAGAGAGCATAATAGAAAAGGCATGGTGAAGCGCCGACTATGCAACATGCAACCTTGGAGAAGATCATTGAGAAGAAAATTAGGAACAAATTCATCCTTGTAAGTGTGAGGGAAGCGAACAAACTGGGGGGTGGGGTGTCCTTGCGGTTTGGTTCGGAAGTAGGGAGTAGTTATTTTTGTTTCGGTTGGAGAGTTATAAAAATAAGATGCACTTGATGTAAAGCAGTTTTTTGGTGAATACAAATTTAACATGCATTCAAAAAAAAAAATTCTGACAAAATACTAAACTATTTATAATATAATTATACACTACATATTGTAATTGTTCATGATAAATGTTGAAAGCAATCTAAATAAGGACTAATCCAACAATGCTTATACAAAACATTAACAACAACTAAGATTTTAAATCCATGTAAACAAGATGACACCATAGGAACAAAACAATTAACTCTACAAAGGCATTTGCAATCCCACAGATCGACATCAAACATCCATCTATGACTTCTCTAGCTGGGTTGGAGGAAGGACTTGTGGCTGAGTTGTTGGAGTAGGTTGAGTAAGAAGTTGCACTATCTGTTCAGGAATAGCAAGAACATTGGCTTGATTAGTAGCAATAGGTACATAAGCAGAAGAGACATGGATTTGTTGGTGCAAAATATTATGGAAGAGCTGATTGATGGCAGCCCTTGTTGCTGCCATGTCTTCCTTCATGCATGATATGTCTGTCTTGCCATCACCAACATCAGTCGTGATGCTTTCGAGGCATGTTTCCATACTAGATAACCGCATTTCCATATCGAAGTTGCGGATAAAAGACGGTGTAACTTTTGCCAGATGGAGGATTCTTCTTGTATAAGGCGCTACATGCCCTTTTTGGCATGAGTTGTCTATGAAAGCAAAGTCAAAACAATCAAAACAAAACACATTAAAATAGTCTAAACAGAACACAATTAGAACACATAAACACATTTTAAATACGACATATTTAAATAATCAAAGCCTAACTCCAACTAAAATAGAACACATCAAAACAAATTCTAAAGAATTTGTACACAAAGCAAAACATAACACATCAAACAAATTCTAAACTCGTACTAATCAAAACATAACACATCATTTTCTAATAATCAAAGCCTAATTCTAAGAAAAACATGCACATTAACAACTTCCATCTACAAAACTTCAACACTAGGCAAAAAATAACATGATTGTAATAATAAGAACATAACATTCAAATAGAATGTTTTTAACAGGATGCGTGAAGGAGCTGATGTTGCGCTTGGATTCTTCAGTGATCCCTCAGAGTTAGAAATCTGTGTGGCTTTCATCTCAGCTTGAGTGACGAGTTCTTCAGCTCAGTACTCCAAAAATGTACCATCTTTGCGTGTGTGTGTGTGTGTGTGTCTTTCAGACAGCCAATGTATAATGGTGGTTCTTTAGCATCATTCTCAACCATCTGAAAAACAATTTTTAAAGAGCATTAGAGATTTGTTCATAAAAAAAAATAGCATTAGAGAAAGCATATATTTAAAAGAAATAAAGACATTAAACGATACCATGTTTTATCAAATGCGTGCAAAGGACCAAGGTCTTGCATTATCCTTGTGAACCTCTTTATCTACAAGGTCAAAGTTGCGGCTCTTGGCAGCTTTCATGCTCTTCTTTCGTGCTGGTTTATTAACCAATGTTCCATGAGGTATGTCTAGTCTTCATCGCTAATGTACTTTGGTTTCTTGTTTTGCCTCTTCTCCTTGCTAATTCTTTCCCCAACTGATATCCTCATCTTCTTCTTCCAAAGACCAGAGACCAAGTCGTTGAACTGAAGTTTTCAATAATAATTTTGCTACAAGGAAAACAAAACAATTAGCAAATAAAAGGAAAACATAATATCTATGAAAATGGTTTAAGTTGAAACACATACCACAAACGTTTGCCACCATACTTTCATCATTTCTTAGGGAACATACATTCAACTATTCCTTTATCCCATATAATAACATTTCCATGTTGCACGGATAAATTAGTGGATAGAAGGGTCAATAACAAACCAAAAAAGATAACAAAATAGCAACATTAACAATATTCAATGTAAAGCATAAGCAAAAAAACTATATATAACTATATGAAACAATTCGAATAACTATAAAATCAATATATATACATATATCTAACAATGTCTTGATAAGTGTAACATAAACACAGTCAACAAAATATCTAATTTAATCTAATAGAAACGCAAGTACTGTCTAACTTACCATAGAGCTCCATTGACTTTATTTGGATGGAGATGTTGCTGGGATATCCTAGCAGGAACATTGGACATCACATTTTGAGTCATTTGTGAGTAGCTATTTGAACGAAGTGAGAAAACAGTCAGTCTCATAGCTCCTAATGGCATTGGTGGAGACATATATGATGTCTGTGTTACTCGTCTTGATTCATATTTGTTCACAAAAGAAGAAATATAAGCATTAGTCACAACCAAAACGAAAACCAACTCAGAAACAATAAAAAAAATTGTAGTCGTAATCCAACTTGAAACCCTAAAAATTGGCAAAATAAAAATCAATTGGAAAAATCAAAACCCTAAAAAATCGGCAAAACCAAAAAATAAATCAGAATTTAGTCCAACTTGAAAATCCAAAATCAAAACCCTAAACAAGCAAGGAACGAATCGACGAATAAGAATTGAAAATCGAAAACCAGAATTCTAAACATGCAAGAAATGAATTGAAGAAGAACGGTAAAAATCCAAAACAAAACATGCAAAAAAATCAAACAAGAAGGATCAAAAATCCATAACCAAACCCGTAAAAATTATAGAAGAAGAATCGAGAAAGAGGGATTGAATCGAGGAAGAAGAAAAGAACAGACAACTACATTAGAACGACAGACAGCGATACAATGAAGATATGAGGGGGCGAGTCTTAGGACGATATATGGCAAGACGAAGATCGGAGGTGGCGAGGCTTTCGGATTGGAGAGAAACTTGTTTTTTCTAAGTGTCGTAATGAGAATGAGGGGAGTTGATCAAAAGAAAGTGCTAAAATTTAGCCTAAAAAGAATAATGTGGCTACATTGTGGCTCTACGATATTTTTTAGGGATAATTAGCAACGAAACCAAATAAATTGGTGGCAAATCCAAATTATTAGGTGCAAACCAATTTAATTTTTGGTTTATTTTTAAATATCCACTACCCAGCCATTGAATAGTTGTGGCTAAGTTTCATTTAACCGCGAAACCAAAATTTAATCGAGCCAATTCTTTTTTTTTAACACAGCCACGAATTAGTAGTCACTAAACCGTTACTATTTAACCCTAAGTATTTGTCCCTAAACTCTAACCCCTAAACATTTAAACCATTGTATGGTTTATATCCTAAACACTTGAACCATTTTTTTATAACATAAACATTTTACAACACAATTTATAACATAATCATTTATGGAGACACATGTTGTTTATGCCACTACATATCGGAAACAGTCGCTTCGGGTTGGTATATGCGCTTTAGACAATCTGTAACCGGCATGTAAAACATTCTCTGTTTTGGTATTTTTTTTTACTTGTCACACGCATAATGGTAGCATTCTCTACCACAAAACCGACAGGTGAGCAAATTCAGATCTTCTCTTTTCCAAAATAGCATACAATTAGCCTCACAAACATCAATCTTATGTACTAGTAACCCAAGCGCCAGTGTCAGCTTCTTTGTTTCATAGTATGATGATTGAGCTTAATTAGACTGTAGAAGCATTTTTAAAGCTTCAGATAACTCATCAATACATGATTTTTCCAAATTATATTATGTCTTCACTTTCATCATGCACAATGTAAGATACAAATGAGAAATTCATTTTTCACACCAACGTAAAGCTGTTGAATTGTCATTTCAAATGCTTGAAAACACTATCATGAAGTGACTCTTCATTGATGGTCTCTTCTATAGGTTCAGAGATGTGGTGCTATGTCTTCTCCCATGTAATCATATGCTTCAGAACCATGATGGTAACCATAATATTCAACATTCCTAGTACTATCCTCCCACATTTTCGTCAGCAGACAATTCCTTTGCCCCAGAACTCTCACCAACATCATAAAAATTTTCTCCATGAC
Source organism: Brassica oleracea var. oleracea (assembly GCF_000695525.1). NCBI lineage: Eukaryota > Viridiplantae > Streptophyta > Magnoliopsida > Brassicales > Brassicaceae > Brassica > Brassica oleracea. The sequence continues at coordinate 35,038,517 of NC_027756.1, forward strand.
TCGTCTATATATAGTAATTTCTCTAAATCTAGACGAGAAAATATGTCTTGAAACGATTTTTGCATCCATGTTTTTCACATTTTTGCATCGCGCATAGACACAATAAAGTATTACTCTTACGATAAGATGTTTCATTTGAAGAAAATAGAATAAAAGTGTTACTACCTTGATATAAACATTTGAAATACAATTATTTTCTGGATCAACTCTCTGATCCATCCACTCTCTCGACTGAAAATATAGCGACATAATCCTTGTTCAAAAGAAAAACATCATCTGCTTACAATTTTTTTGTTATATCCTCAAATGAAAAATATTTTGTCGAGAAGTTTAATTATATAGTTGATACCATCTCCAATCTATCCACGTATAAACGTGGTTATTTTTGAAATTTATCCCTCATTATATATTCTCCGACATAGACAGAAAAATGACGTTGAAAATTAGCCATTGTTTCGCCTTAACCGCGGTATATAGTTTTTGATGATTCGACGAGACAACACATTGCCACTGATATGTTGGTGGAAAATTTGAAAACTATAACGACCTAAATGACATGGAAAAACCATGACTTAAATATTAAGACATCTCTAATCCATAACACTGAAAACTACACTATTTTAATGTATTTTTAACACTAAAAAATATTTTTCTCCAACCATAACACCAAAACTCTATTTTATTATTATATAATTAAACTAAATTTTTTATTATTATTTAATATATAAAATAAATTAATTTTGTTATGTAATTATATTGCACAAAAATATATCACACGTAATTATTTTTAAATAAATATTTACAATTTTAACATATCTATTCTATTAAAACAGTAACATGACCTATTGATATAGGTGTGGTCCAACTATTTTAATATAATTATTAAAATCTCTTATTAATCATTTAAGATAAATATTATACAAAGAAAAACATATATATGACTAAAAACACAAATATAAAAATTAAATTTCAACAAAAATGTAAAACAAAAACTATACTCGTCCTTTTAAGGGCGGCTCAAAATCTAGTAACAATATTAAAATTATTAATTAAAATAAACTATTTCAATATATGTAATATATTGATTTTATTTATTCATTTAACTATTTTATATGTATTTATTTTGCCTCTAATAATTATTAAACTAATATTAATTAATAAAAGTAAAATGAATAGTATTTTGTATTGTGAATAGTAGTGTATGAACAGTGTTTAGTGTTGTGAATAGTAACACGCCAAATTTTTGTCTCAAAATCACGTAATGGTATTTTGTTATTACCTAATGAATCATTATCTATTTTTATTTTATAGAAAATGATATATGAAATAGTAAGATAAGTCTGTATATATATTTCGACTAAATCAAAAATGGGGGATTTGCCAAAAATGATTCAAAACTAGATTTTGAATACAAAAGTGTATCCCAAATTCAATCAAATGCAAAAGTAACTCAAAAGCCTAGTGAATTTACAACAGCCCCCTTATGAACAAATAAAAAACATGTATTCAATTTTACCATTATAACCTTCCGTTGGAGAAGACTTCTTTGTAAGTCTTCTCTAAGATGACTTCTTTGTAAGTCTTCTCTAAGATGACTTCTTCGTAAGTCTTCTCGTTCAGTAGATCTTAAAAATAATTTTATAAAAAATATTTTGATGGGTAAAAAATTGAAATCATGTAATAATAAAAACTTCTCAATGATGTAAATTTAGTTCATCTGAAATTGAATTATTTTCAACATAGATGAGTGAATGTATATTGGCTCATGAGTCATTGGTTTAGGGTTTGGTAACATATGTTATAGTTTTGTATGCATCTTTATGGTTAGATTCTGAAATCTTACCTTCATTTTTTTCTTTTTCAAATTGACACATATATGTTTAGTAACTATCTAATAACTTGATTTAAACACTTTCTAAGTTTTTTTTTAAGTTTAAGAAAATGTTTTTTTCATAGTTAATTGATTTTAGGGTCTGGAAGATTCACAGAAGACTTAAAAAGAAGTTTTCAGACACATCCCGCCTAAATTTTAGTAGAATTTATGGTTCCTGCCTAAATTTTGGAATAATTTAGGTTTCCCGCCTAAATCAAAGTCTTCCATAAGTCTTCCAAGAGTCTTCCATAGTCTTCCAGGAGTCTTCCATAAGTCTTCCAAAGAAAGTCTTCTCATGGAATATATCTTAAAAATAATTTAAAATTTTTATAAAAATTATTTTCATGGTTTAAAATTTGAAATCATGTAATAATAAATATTTTTCAATGATGTAAATTTAGTTTATATGAAATTAAATTATTTTCAACATAGATGAGTGAATGTAGATTGGTTCATGAGTCATTGGTTTAGGGTTTGGTAACATATGTTATAGTATTGTTGGTATCTTTAGGGTTAGATTTAAAATTTTATCTTCATTTTTTTTCCTTTTTCAAATTGACCTATATATATTTAGGAACTATCGAATAATTTGATTTAAACACTTTCTAAGTTTTTTTTAAGTTTAAAATAGTTTTTTTTGCATAGTTATTTGGTTTTAGGGTCTAGAAGACTCACAGAAAACTTAAAAAGAAGTCTTCCGTCACATCGCGCCTAAATTTAAGTAAAATTTAGGGTTCCCGCCTAAATTTTGGAATAATTTAGGTTTCCCACCTAAATCAAAGTCTTCCATAAGTCTTCCATGAGTCTTACATAAGTCTTTCATGAGTCTTCCATAAGTCTTCCAGAAGTCTTCTGGGTCAAAAATATTTGACTTAATTGGAATTTTTGTCTCCATATATAAAGAAAATTTACACATTCTCTTTCTTCCTCTTAAATGACTGGAACAAAAATGTAATGTTTCTCACTCTAAAACTCTCCAACCTCTCTCTAATCTCAACTTTATATCTATTTCTCACTTTTCTTATGTCTTCTCACTAATTTATCTTATTTTTGCAGGTTTTTCATTACATGATTCTCATATTTCACTCTTTCAAAGGTACATCTCTAAATTTTGGATATGAATTTATGTGTGTGTTTATATGTTAAATTCTAAAAAGCTATAGATTCAACATAGTGTGATAGTTTTGTTTATTTTGTAAGCATAAAATTTTCATTTTTGAAGTTTTTCTCTGTTTTGAAGTCAATTGAATGTTTTTGAATTTGCAGGTTTTTTCAGATCTGAGAGACTTTGGAAGACTTCTCAGAAGACTCTCAGAAGACTTCTCAGAAGCCTTCTTAGAAAGCATTCTAATGCATTTTATGCTGGAAGACTTCCTGTAGAATACTTCCCATGAAGTCTTCAGGAAGTCTTCCGAAGTCTTCTGCCTAAAGTGGTATATAAATTTTGGATATGTATTTTGTGTGTTTTATATATTAGTTTCTAAAAAATTATAGATTCAACCTAATTTGACTGTTTTGTTTATTATCTAAAAATTTATTTTGAAGTCTTCTCTATTTTGAGGTCATTTGAATGCTTAATATGCAGATTTTTCAAATATAAGACTGATTTTGGAAGACTTCTGGGATAATTCTTGGAAGACTCTCGGAAGACTCTCGAAAGACTCTCGAAATACTCTCGGAAGACTCTCGGAAGACTTCTTTGGAAATCTTCTGTATTTTATGCTAGAAGACTTCGTGGTACAAAGTTTTCTGCCCAAAGTGGTACAAAGAGATGATGTAAGTGGAGTCCTACAGAAACATAGATTCTATTCTCTAGTTTCACAACAGTTTATGGTCTTTTTATGATTTGTATGTGTAATATTTTAGTTGTGAATTATTTTGTAAACTTTAAGAGATGTTAATCAAAAGAGTGGTAAATATGTTCATGTTTTGCCAAAAGTACTTGACTTCATTAAAGTTATTGATGCAACATACCAAAAAATATTTTAATCATTCTACCCGCACATAACAAAACACAACAACACAGAAACTTAGCAAAATTTGCTAAAACTAGGAGAGAAGACTTCTCAAAAAACCATAGTCAAATTCACAAAAGATCAAAATTGAATTTTAAGTGAAAGTTGAAATTTTAAATCTCATGGAAGTTAAAAATTGTATCTTATGAGGAAGACAACACAAACACATAACATCAACTTAATAAAACAAAATAATCAGAAGACTTCTTATGATGTCTTCTACAAGTCTTCTATGAAGAAGACTTACAGAAGACTTTTCCGTTTATCTAGAAACATTATTAAACATCAATGTTTGTAACTTCATAATTATCACCAATTAAGTTATAAATTCGACTAAGTAGTCTCAATATTGACTAATAAACATGAATTAGCAAGAAGATTTTAAAAATTCATTTTTAATTTTGGATAAATTTGAAGTTTAATAAAGATTTACGTAGAAGACTTCTTTTGAAGTCAACCACGAAAGACTTCAAAGGAAGTCTACTCTGTGTAGACTTCAAAAGAAGTCTTCTATTTAGGTAATTTTTGCAATTGCAAATTTATGAAGAAAGACTTCTTAAGAAGTCTATTCTACAGAAGACATCTTCGGAAATATTCCTTTGTAAATATTGGATTACTTTTGAAATTGAAATTTTTTCGAAATTCCCAGAGAAGTCTTCTCGGATAAACATGTTACTTTTGAATTTGACCGAAGTTAGTCAGAATTTTGACTTTTTATAGAAGACTTCTAGGGAAGTCTACCTGGAGAATACTTCAGAAGAAGTCTTCTCTAAGTCTTCCGGAAGTCTTCTCAATGTCGCAAGAAGTCTGCTGGGTTACGTTTGCAATTGACTATATTTAACTTTTTGAGAGAAGACTTCTTTAGAAGTCTTCCGTCGGATGACTTCTCTAGAAGTCTTCTCTCGCGGGCAAAAGTTTGACCAAAACCTAGAATTAAACTCGAGAAGGTCTTCTCATTGATATTAAATGTTTTACTATTATTTTTCAATTGCAATAGTAACCCACGCAGACATCTTTCGGCATTGAGGAGACTTAGGAAAGACTTTCAGAAGACTTTTGTAGAAGTTTTCTCCAGGAAGACTTCCTTAGAAGCCTTCTACAAAAAGTCAAATTTCTAACCAACTTCGGTCAAATTTAAAAGTAACATGTTTATCCAAGAAGACTTCTAAAGAAGTCTTCTCTGGGAATTTCGAATTTTTTTGTTTACAAAGGAAAGTCTTCTTCGCCGAACCGATCTGAAAAATAAAATGTAGTTCGCGATTTCATACCTTGGACTCGTGAGATAGACTTGCGTGGTTTCTCCAATCACCCAGAACTTCACCACAATAGCTACCTACTCGTTAATCATCAAGAATCGTGAGCTTATGAACCTTACATAATTTGTAATCAAAATCTTCAGTTTTTTTTATGAATTTTGAGAAAAAGTGTAAGATATGTAGTTTGTGTGGATAGGAAATGAGAAAGGATGAGAAAAAATCAAAACTTTAGGGCATTAACACTCTCAATTTGGTAGTTCATGGTGGTTGAGGTATTGATGTCAATGGCAAAGTTGTAAATATTTGGTGAAGATGAAGATGGTAAGGTAAAAGCCTTATTTTCAAAAAAAAATAAAAAAAAATAATGGCATTTTGGTGAATAACTAGAACTTCTAGGGTGAATAGGACAAAACAAAGTTTCAAAAAAAACATAAGTTATTTTTGTTTTTGACTTAAAATTTTGAGTCATTTTTGAAAGAACCCCATCAAAAATATTATCGTTATCTTAATTTTTAAGTTTTTTCTAAATTCTTATAAATTTTTATGTTTTAATTTAATTTATTTTTATTTTAACTAACTTATTTAGGTAGATATTACAAACAATATGAATTTTTAATGAAATCTTTTTAATGTAGTTTTTTTTTTTTAATTTTGAATTTGAGAAATAAATTTTAATGTCGAACCAGGTCACTAGTTTTACTGATTTTGGCAGTTTTTGATCGGATTTGCCGGTTTAATTAAATCTAGTTTTTAATACAACCCGAAACTGGTTAAAAGAGCGAGCCACAGTCCAACTGTTTTGATCGGCCAGTCCGGAAACACTAGCGTGCACCAATTTATTCATATTTGTAATAACTAAACTTTTCAATTATTTAATATATATATTTTTTAATTATTTCTTAGTATGTAAAAGGATGCAAAATAAATAATAATGCGTAAAATAATTTGAATATACAATGTTTATAACACGCAAGTGGGGATGTATTCGTGTATGCGAAAGTGATGGGCTCTTATGTATTTATATTCCTTTGTCTATTCAAAGAAAAATAACTTATGTAGTTAAAGGTTATGGTTTTACTAAATGGATTTCATCATTCCATAAGCATGTTAAGTGATAAGTACTTCATCTGTTTATTAATAATTTGATTTTATTTTGCAGGTGGGAACTCCTTGATTGTCAACTCCTTCGCTCAGTTTTTTAATTACAGTCCCGAGTGTCATCAAGCTCTTGTTTATATGCGAGCCTTCCTTCAGCCTAACACCCTCTGCACCGTCTTCGCAGAGAATTTTTATAGTTAAGTTGAGTGGCGTAATTTGGTAAATATTAAGGAGAAAGTTAGGGTTAATTTTAACTTGTACTTCAGTTTTAATAGATTAGATAAAATAAAAAAAACCGGTTTGATCAATTTTTTTTTTGTTTACTTATCACATGGTTATTATGGGTATGGCTAAAAATAAACTAATTATTTGTTTTACTTGTCATAAAACTAATAATTGTTATGATGGGTAAAAAAGGAATAAAAAGCTGATCATCAGGACTGTCCCGTTTTTCTTAGGTGCAGTATCTTCTCCGTCGTGATTACTTGTATAGTCAGTGAACAAGTTCCCACGGTTGCCACATTGTCGAGGTTGACATTGCTCCGCCATAGAATTCGCCGGACAGCAACCGGTAGGAATACCTCTGCAGGAAATATATATTCAGACCTCCTGGGAGGTGGGAGCATCAAGGTAAAGCTTTTAGATGATATTGTTTTCGTTCTCTTGGTTGTTTATGGCAAAACCATGACTTAAATATTAGGACATCTCTAACCCATAACACTGAAAAATACACCATTTTAGTGTAATTTTAACACTAAAATTTTTTTTTCTCCAACCATAACACCAAAACTCTATTTTATTTTTATATAATTAAACTAAATTTTTTATTATTATTTAATATATATATAAAATAAATTAATTTTGTTATGTAATTATATTACACAAAAATATATCACACGTAATTATATTTACTATTTTAACATATAACAATATTAAAATGATAAATTAAAATAAAATATTTCAATATATGTAATATATTGATTTTATTTATTCATTTCACTATTTTATATGAATTTATTTTGCCTCTAATAATTATTAAACTAATATTTATTAATATAAGTAAAATGAATAGTATTTTATATTGTGAATAGTAGTGTATGAACAGTGTTTAGCGTTGTGAATAGTAACTCGCCAAATTTAGTGTGGTACTACAGTTTTACACTAAAATGACGTGATTTTTGCAGTTTGATTGAAGAGACTTTGGTATAAAAATTACAGTAAAATCGTATTTTGCTGTTGGTTCGGAGATGACCTTAGCCATAGTATAAACGTGGCTAATAAAACAACAATGAAGTTTTAATGGCAATATCATGGTTAACATATTATCCACGGTTATTTTCGTGGTTTTTCCATGGTTATTTTCATGGATATATAGTGGCTAATCTGGTTATATTTATTTTTCTGGTCAAAACGTGGTTATTTTAACTATAGTTTAGCCACGGCTATTCTTAATTATGGCTAAATTGTTAATTGTGGTTGGTTTGTGGTAAAATTATAACTTTCCTGCTCAGCCACGATTTTTTTTTTCTGATAATCCAGGGTTCCTCATTTACGTGGGTCATTCCCTGGATCCGGTTAGGCAGCGGTCCACTTCACCCGGGAGGGCTTAAACCTGGGCTGGGGACAAGGCCCAACACCCAGTACCGCATTTGATGACAGGATGGGCAGTTCCCTTCCGTCTGGCATCGAACCCGGGAGCATGACAATTGGCCTCCAAGGCCCTTACAAAACGAGCTACCACATCACGATTTTTCTATGGCTAACTCATGATTATGTTGAATGTTTTTATTAATGATTTGACCAAGTAAATAATAACTTAATTTCTGGTAAAACTTAAATTCAGGTCGATAAATTACTATCAAGCTATCACCGCTTGATTGAATGATGGCCACAAGCTACAACCGATGTATTACGTTTTAAGATGAAATTTTCAGAGCATTGCAAATGAAGAGGACCACGAGTAATAAATGAAAGAAAACAACGTAAAGAAAGAAAACTAAATATAAAGTCATTTTCATAAACAATAAGAGGTGAAAGAGAAGGGGGTGGGGGAGAGAAATAGAGGTCCCGGGAAGTGTCGGGGTGCGAGACGAATGTTGTCCAAAGTTTAGGGGACAAAAGCCGAAAATAAAAAGTGACGTGGAGACTCATCAAAGTCTTTCTTCAGGCCGTTTTGCATGGTCTTTTTAAAGGTTACGTTTGAGATACATGAAATAAGTTTTATTAAATGTAATTTTTCGCATATTGAATGTATTTCAGAAGTGCATTTAATGATATGAATCTCTCAAATCTCGAAGGGAATGTTTTCTGGTCGTGTATTGATGCTAACATGAGCTATAATTAATAACACTGATAAGACATATGTGTCTCCTAGTTTTAGAGAGGGTTTATTAATTACGGATTTATGAGACAGAAAGTTTTATAGCTTTGATCGTTCTTTTCTTCTCAGCAAATATCCATATAATTATCGGTTTACCAACCAATTAGGATAATAAAGTTTACAACTTGTTGACAAGAAAAAAAGTTTACAACTTTACGTAGACAAAATCACGTAAACAAATCTTATTTTTACGACTTAATCAATCAGCTTTTAAATTTAAACAGCGTAGAATGCATATAGGCGTAAAGAAAAAAATACCTAAACCAGACTTTAAAGACAGAAAGATCTTTAGTTTGTTGGCCAAAAAGAAAAAGAAAACATCTTTAGTCTGTTACATGATTTTTGTTTTTGACTAAATATTTTCTATTACATATTTGGATGTTTTGAAACGAATTATCACACTGAACTAAGAGAAGATAATTATTTATCGTAATACAGATACAAATATAAAATTTTAAATTCTACTATGAAGCAATGTTCGGAATTGCGCTAGCTATAATAACTAATAAGTACCGTTGATCTAAGCCTAGCCCAAAATTAATAAATCGGAAAATAAGCATAAATTATTCAAAGATTCTTTTGATACTTTTATCCATAAACGCGTATATAAATTTAATATGTGAAAAATATATGTTGGGAATGTGTGGTCTAGCGGTCTTTTTCCCTGGTTCTTAACCTTCAGAACTCTAGTAAGTAGTAACACCCTTATTGCCATTTTTTGGATTATGTTTAATGAAAACAAATTTACGATTTTATCTTCTTCTTCTTCCGTTTTTATGTGATTTACAGATCAATATATCGCATTTTTCAGAAAATTTCATGATTTCACAATTTTTACAAGTGACTCTTGTAAGTTTTAGTCAAATATAGTATAAAAAATTGATCCATTTCGGTTTAATTATCGTCGTAAAGTAAAATTTTCGTTCCTGTGCAAAACTTATTGACTTGTATTCTAATCTATTTTTTATTGGTTGAAATGTGATTATGTATATTGATAATGATATTTTTATTTATTAAATATATAAAATTAAATGTTTTCTTAATCTGTGTACCAAGTCTAAAACGATAATTAAAATGAAACATAAAGATAATGATCATGCACTTCAAATTATGATTTTCCAAGCCTGTTCATTTAACTAGATATAAATGACATTTTAAAGTCATGCATATAAATTAATAAAATATTTTCTTAAAATTTTCAAAACAAAAATATCAATACGTATTCACCTAACCACGAATCAACCAATAACTAAATAAAATGCATAATATGAATAGTTTATATAGCAAAAGGAAAATTAGTATATTTTACAATGAAAATTAAAGACGTCATCTAATTTGGAACAAAGTTTTTTTTTCTGAAACATCAAATATTAGAAAATGGAGAAAATATACTTTGGGTGAAAATTAAAGACACAGATAAAATTTTAGTGTATTCGACAAATAGACGAAACTTGCTTATCACTACAAGAAATTCTGTAATTAGCCATGAAAAATGTTGTGGCTATCGCTTAATATTTGTGGCTATTTAACGCTTAGCCACAAATCGCCACAAAAAAATTTCGTTGACTACGGGCTTGTGGCAATCGAATAAGCGTTGTTATTTGTTGCTGTGCTTCTACGACTTAGCCACAAACGGTTTTTGTGGACAATGGCCACAAATAGCGCTAACTCGGATTCGTTGCAATTTTTGCTACAAAAAGCCACATTTTAAACCGTAGAGAATATTCTACAAACAGCCACAAAACTAATCGTGGATGTAATACGCAAATAGCCACAATTTTTTTGTGGTTTTATTAGCCACAACTCGTGCCACTTAAAATCGTGGCTTTATTTCTACTGATAACAACAAAACGTTTTGTGGAAATTTAGACACAAAATAACCACAATTATTTGTATTTGTGGCTT
>NC_027756.1:35052942-35061511 GCF_000695525.1 Brassica oleracea var. oleracea
TCTACGGATAGCTACAATTTAAGTCTGTGGTTAAAATGTTAACGAAAAATTCTGTGGATATTTACGGATAATATATGTCCACAATTTATTCTGAAGCGTATTGTGGCTTTTTATCCTCGAGATAGCCACAAAGTACATTTTGTAGCTATATAACAACAATTATCCGCGAGTAAAGTTGTGGATACGGAAGCCATGAATCTTGTAGGGGGATTTTTGTGGAAATGTATATCCACAATTTATTTTTGTAGTTAATTGTGGCTGTGTTTCTTCGAACAGCCACAAAAGTTATTTTGCTGCTATGAAGCGACAAAAAAACAACAAATGGCCACAAATTTTAGATTTTGTAAGTAGTGGCTAATTTTGCGGAGGGTTTGTAGGTGTTTTATACTGTCCACAAAAGTTTTGTGGCTAAGTTGTGGCTAAAAGCAAGTTTTCTTGTAGTGTATGGAATATATATATATACATATTACCTGTGCATTTTATTGCTGAAAATTGTTTTATGAACAAGAGGATAAAACAATGAGATGATTATGCAATACAATACATGAGAGGTCAGTAAAGTTTCCTAACCAACCGGAGTTGATGGTAGGGTTGTTTAGTGACTATTAGAAATTAAAATTCATGCATGCTTGATGGTAATTAATCAATAGAAATTAATGTGGAATAAATTAAATTAATGATTCTAGACCAAAAAGTAGCAATGGTTGATTGTTCAAGAATCATAGGTTATTTCATCATCTTAATCAATAACCTTGACCCTTCTTTTCTTATAATTTCGCCAGTTTGAATTTTGGTTGATTTTTGATGACTTTTTCATTTTGGCAGTATATATTAAAAACGTACTTATATTTGCTTATAATAGAGAAGTTTGTGTATTCATAGTATTAATAGGTCTCTAGTTCTCTCTAGAGTTGATTCTAAAATGTTACAATGACTTTCCATTAGGTTGTGGTATTGTTTACACATTTGGTCAATTGGTGTGTGTATGCAAACGATTGATCAATTTAGCTCCATTTCCAGAGAACTTGTAAATTAATTATTATAATTTCAAAATCCCTTCAGACTAAGCTATATTTTTTATGCTTTGTTTTTTTTATTACTAATTCCTTTTCAACCGTTTGTCTTTTTGCAAAGTACATTCACAAGAGTAGAAGATCATGTCTCCAGATTTGGAGTCCATGTTGAACACTCTTTCTTTCTGAGGAACATGAGAGGCTTTTGGAGGGAAAATAAAGGATGATGTCTCAAAGCTGCACATTTTATGAAAGAGCTTATGAATTAACCACCTTAATGAAGTACCAACCATGTTGATACTTTGGTCAAGAAGACCATTGTGATATGGAGAGAGATACCAGTCTTTCCTATAATGAAAAAAATACTAGAAACATGTTGAAGTTGATATTTGAAAGACAAGAGAGGATCCATGAGAAGATATAATCTATGACAAATGAAAAATTTTACAACAAAAAACTCACTTAAAGGACTAAAGAACAAGATGAAGAAACTATCCCACTTTGGAGAAATATCCCTTACATACCATATTCATGAAATGCGATTTTGAAGAAACTGTTCAATTCAAGGATGAATTTCAACAAGAAATTTGAAGAGTCTATACATGAGTTTGAATCATTCTTTGGAAGCACAGTAGATGATAATCTTATTATAAGATATGAAGAACACGTTGAATATGTGACATTCATGATTTATCAAACGAGGAGAAATAATGAAGAAGTAATCTTGGTTGAAAAAACCTTTGAAGATCTTTGTAGTGATAGTTTGGTTGATGAATGTATAAGGCAAGAGAGAACGCATTGGTTATGAATTAGCTTTCATCAAGGAAGAAATGCATATGAAACCAATTTCCAAGAAGAAAACAAAGGGTGAGGAATCTAAGGAGGTTCAAATGACTCACATTGAAGAAGCCTTCAAGGAGGATCAAGAAGAAGAATCTCCAATGGAAAATTTTGTGGCCAAGGATCTTGGAATCATTATTGATGACCCAAGAACATTACTCTTTGAGGAGATTAAAATGTAGAAGTTTAGAGGTTGGTTTTATGATGAGTATGATCCCAATTATCCGGGATTTGGCAAAGAAAACTTTAATCTTTGGATAAAGATCAAGAGGTATCCACAAACTCAACCCTTCTCGCGTCCACTTCTCTAGTTCAGCTCATCTCTCTCAGTGGAACAAATCCGAGGTCAAAGGTCCTCTACCATTCAATTTAGCCAATAACTCCAAGTAAGTAACCCTCCAACCTTGTACATACTTAGATTTCATTTTATCTGTTTTGAACTCTTTGTCAAGTTTACTCTCACACAAGGTATTGTGTAGTAAGTTCCGGAGAGAGAATACTTTCTCATATTATATTCTATTTTCAGTTTTTTTAATCTTGAGTCTCATGCACGTCATTGGAATACTTATTGCATAGAAAACCCCAAATTTTTTTTTTAATGAAATAAAAATTTTCAAAAAGAATCATGTAGAACATGTTCTCATTTGCATTGCAATATGAGAATTAATGCACTTTCCTTGTTGAGTAACAACTTAAGTGTTTGATTGAATGTCCATCCTTGGAATTGTTATTGCATTTCGATAAACATGAAGTTAAAGAAAAACCAAGTTGGATCTCATAGCTTGAAAAAGTTGAACTCATTTGTAGATGCATGTTTGCCTTATTGCTAACTTTAGGAAACTAAATTTAAATAAATATATAATTACTATCTCTTGAAACTTGGATTCTCATTCTTGGTAACACTAAAACATTCAAGTTTTCTTATCCATTTCTAGACTTTTTTGCAAGCTTGAATGGCCATTTGCATACTAAATGGTACCCCACCTTGAACCTTAACCATTTTATTTTTCCCCATGTTGATTGATTGAGTGAGGTCTCTTGTTGATGATGCATACTTATGCAAAATTTTGAATGATAGGAGAAAAACAAGAAGTAGTTTCCATATACCAATTAATTTGATTGGTTAGGATTGAAGATTTGATATGACTATTGGGACTGAGGTAATGATTTGAGATGTGAGAAAAGAAGAAAATAAACGAGTGGAATAAGAGCAAACAAAGAGTAAAGAGAACTAAAATGGTTGAATGTTAAAAAAAAGAAGAAAAAACTCAGGAAGCATGAGAAAAAAAAAAGCGCTAAATATATAAAGAAACTGAGAGAAAATAAAAATAAATAGGATGAAAAGAAAAGAGAGCAATGTGATAAGAAAATGCTTCATAAGTAGTGAAATGGTGAAAAGAGTAATTTTGTGGGGTGAGTGAGGTGATTTGGGTTCGATATTCATTTTCTGGGAAACGAAACTAGAGAAGGGTAGAACATGGAAGTGAATACTTGTATGCATCAATTATTCTTCTTCTTCTTACTCTTACAATTAGCTTGTGTATCCTTTTTTTCTTGAGTTAAACCCTTAAATAAATTGAATAACCTCCACTTTGAAAGTTGTTCTGGCCTCTTTGACACTTAGCCCATTGGTTTGTGATTCAAGTTGAGTTGCATTGAATTTTGCTAATACATTGAAAGTTTAGCTGTAAGGCAGTACATGAGTGATGAGCATGGCTAACACTTTTAAAGTATAGATCACTGGTGCACTTTAAACTACTTGGATGGACATTGAGTTGAAAGCTTTTGTTGGTACTCTACGATTTAAATTTACTTTTTCAAATTTCTTCCCTTGACTTTACTTGATTATTTACTTGAGGATAAGTAAATGATAAGTCTGGGAGAGTTGATATCTCATGATTTTCATGGTTTTTAGCATCTTATATTAATTCATTTATGTCATTTTAGGTTGCTCTTAGGTGTATATGTTATATTTGTGTTTTTATTTGCATATAACATGTGTTGGAGAAGTTATTTGTGGATTTGGAGGTGATTGGAAGATTTTAGAGTCAAAAAAGTGAGGAATGAAAGTAGAAAGAATTCTGGCTAAAAGCCAAATCAGCCATAGGCAATAGTATAGTGAAGCCATTGCAGCTCTGAGAGCCCAAAAAGCAAGACATGTCAAACACTCACAGCGGCCATCCGCAGCAGCATGTGCAATCCGCTAGAACAAAATGGAGATTTCCAGTTTGGGATCACGATGAAGTAGCCGTTGCAAAGAAAACGACAATTTAATCTGTGCCAACACTTACAACAGTCTACGGCAGCAGTCTGCGACCTTGTCTCCTAACCGATGTAGGCACACATGAGTTTGATAAAGCGGCTGTTTCATTTCAAAAATTCAAGATTCTTACTTTGACCAGCTTTTATCGAGTTTTGTTTTGGGCCAACCCAAATTTGTTGAGTTGACCTGGTTCGAGTTTTAGCCTAAAAATAGGCATTTTAATGATACAAAAACCCTAAGCATCAATTTATTTTAGTTTCTTTGATTTATCTCACATTTAAACTTGACTTCTTGTGAATCTTGCTTGTGTTTAAGGATTTATTTTTGGAATCAACTTCTAATCACTTGATTATCCATCTGTCTATTAAGGGTTTAGGTAGTCTTAAGGAGATTCGTGAGTGAATTTTTTTAGAGTTTTTGGGTTTGGTGGATTAGGGTGATTAGTGCTTGATATTTTATTTTATGTACTTAATCTATGTGATATTTACTGGATTGGTGTGTTTAATATTCGATTAAGTTTTGGAAATCATGATATATATCATAAACTGTTTCATGTCCGGAAAGTGTTCGATGAAATGCTTGAAAGAATCAATCAATATGTTTTACTAGCCTAGCTAACGGAAGTTGATGCTAGGGTTGTTTAGTGACTATAAGACTTGAAATTCATGCATGCTCGAATATAATTAACCAATGTGAATTGATGTTAAAAGATTGATTAGCATAAGAGTTATTGTCACATGAGTGAATTAGTTTATATTAGTGATCCTAAGCCTAAAGATTATAAATTGTTGATTGTTTAAGCATTATAGGTTAGTATCTTATCATCTTAATCAATAACCTTGATGCAAGAGCTTGTATTTCTTCTATTTTCGTCGGTTTTATTTTTGGTTGACTTTTGTTTATTTTGGTTGACTTTTCTATGCAAAAACCTTCTTCTATTTCATTAAATTAAGGAAGTTTGTGTATTCTTAGCTAGTGTCAATATGTCTATGTGAATTCGATCCTAAAATACTACAATAGCATGCCATGAAATTGTAGTATTGTTTACACATTAGGTTAATTAGTGCGTGTGTAAATGCTTGATCATCCATCAATCGACAAAGCAATCTCCACCTCGTTACTACCGCAAGAATCAATCGATCCCGAACTTAATTCATCTATCTTCTATTGTATGACCAACTGGAGACCATTCACAAGTGAGCAACACAATTGAAAGAATAAAACAAAAAATGAGACCTCAAAAAAAAGACAAAAAGGTTATCTTATTTAAGGAGGCAAAGTGAAATCATTAACATTGCTTAAATAAAGGGAATGATGGTTGTCACGGTCACAAACATACCCACTGCAAAGTATATGCAGCCGAACTTATTTTTAACAGAATCAACAAATTCCCCAATACATTACACTTGGTAAATTGGGAGTCGTTATTGTTGGATATGATCTTAGCACAAGGCCTAATAGAATGCTAGCCATATAATGAAATCGGCCCCATTAGATGATAAAATCGTACTTCCTCTAAAAGGCATAATTATTATTAATTGAAAAAAACAGTTAGAATTGTACAAAACACCATTTCATATTGATGGGCATCCACTCTTAGAAATCGTCAATATTTTTCACCTCAAAAAGTTGTTTTTTGACAACTTCATAATTTATTAAAGAGACTTTGTTTAAACAGCCTTGTTTATAAAATCTCTTTAATTCTTTTAATTACCAAAGTTAATTTTGTACGTAATTATTAATATGAAGATCTGCGAACACTACAAGAGAACATCGACATACTGAGGGAAAAAATCGTCGGTACGTCGTCGGAATAACGTTATTCCGACGACATACCGACGAAACAAGTCCTCGGAAATAACTCCTCGGAAATTCATTTTTCCTCAGAAATCCCTCGGAATTTTCCGACGGAATTCTGAGGAAACAAATTTCCGAGGAAACTCCGAGGACCACCAGTTCGTCGGAAAGCTCCTCAGAATATACCGAGGGAGAACTTCCTCGGAATTTACCTCAGAAGTTCCGACGAAATGTTCCTCAGAATTTTCATCGGGAATTTCCGAGGAAATGAACCCTCGGAAAATTCCGAGGAACAAGTCCCTCGGTATATTCCGAGGAACATGTCCCTCGGTATATTATGAGGGTTCATTTCCTCGGAATTTGAACCCTCAGAATATACCGAGGAACAACTCCCTCGGTATATACCGAGGAATGAGTCCCTCGGTATATTCCGATGAACATGTCCCTCGGTATATTCCGAGGGCTCATTTCCTCGGAATTTAAAAAAAATTAATTTTTTTTTAAAAACTAAAATTTTTGAAATTTAAATTCGAAAATATAAAATTAAAATTAAAATTGAAATCATATTAGTTAATATTCAAAGTTGTACAAATAAAAATAAAACATTCCGAGTTTTTGAAAAAAAAAAACTACAGGTCTGGCACGTCCGGGAATACCTCGTTCGGGTACATCCTCTGCATCATCTCCATAATTTGCTGGTTCAACCTCCTCTGTGCCTCATAGCCCGCCTGTTGAGCCGCCATCTGGGTCTCCAACAAAAATATGCGATCATCTTTGTCCTTCAACTGAGCCGTAAGTACTTCTGGATCAACAAAGGGCGGTGGTGCAGAAGAAGGAGGAACCGACCGGATGCGACGACCCAAACCGACCAAACGTCCCTTCTTCTTTGGAACCGACTGAAATAGAAAATAGCCAAATTTAAATCAAGAAATAAATGAATTGAACTTTAAAAAAAAAAGAACTTACGGATTCAACGATTTCGTTGATTCGAAACCGGGACAAGTTGGTCGAAGCCGTCGAAGCGTCATCCTCGGTTTGAAGCTGAGACACTTCGTCTACCACCTGAGTTTGGACCAGGTCGACCACGTCCCTCACAAGACCGTCATCAATCTGGCCGGTCTTCTTGTTGGTATACGCCCTCCTCATTAGGGCGAGATCATCAACCGGCTCGCCATCATTTTCTTCCGCCTTGAAAAAAAACATAAAATTAAAGAAACATTAGAAATTAGAAGAAATGCACAATAAATTTAAATTCTGAAACTCAAATAATTGAAGAAAAAACATTTGAACTTACCATGCGATCTCCCAGAGTGGCAATAGATTGAGCACCCAAGTTATGCTTGTAGATGCCCTTCCCTTTACGGTCGCTCCTGCGGTTGGTGGAGTTGGTGGAAGAAGTTTCTTTCGTCTCCTCCTTATCCCAATGCGCACACAACTCCTTCCAAACCGTGTCGTTCATCGACTTTGGGGCCTTTTAATAAAAAGAAAAGAAAATAGTTTAATAAATTAAAAAATAGTTTAATAAATTAAAAAATAGTTTAATAAATTAAAAAATAGTTTAATAAATTAAAAAATAGTTTAATAAATTAAAAAATAGTTTAATAAATTAAAAAATAGTTTAATAAATTAAAAAATAGTTTAATAAATTAAAAAATAGTTTAATAAATTAAAAAATAGTTTAATAAATTAAAAAATAGTTTAATAAATTAAAAAATAGTTTAATAAATTAAAAAATAGTTTAATAAATTAAAAAATAGTTTAATAAATTAAAAAATAGTTTAATAAATTAAAAAATAGTTTAATAAATTAAAAAATAGTTTAATAAATTAAAAAATAGTTTAATAAATTAAAAAATAGTTTAATAAATTAAAAAATAGTTTAATAAATTAAAAAATGGTTTAATAAATTAAATCGAACCTTATTGATTTCCCACTTCTTCTTCCACTCGTGGATCTGCTTCCCATAGTTGTCCATAACTTTATGGACGAAATGGTGATAGATAAAGAGCGTCTCATCGGAATTACAGTTGAACTCTTGCTGAAAAAAAAAACACAATTAGTAGAAAATTTATATTAAAGATTAAAAATATAAGTAAAAAATTAGAATACTTACCGCAAACTGACGAAACCACAGAACCTGCTTGTCGGTTGGGAAGTGAGTGAAAGTCGGATGTCCACTGTCGAGGGCCGAGTACATCATACGGTTGATCCATGCGCTGATCCCGTTCCCGGATCGGTTGAACCTTAGTAAAAGAACAAACGGTTAATAATGAATCCAAATTTAAAGAAAAAAAAATGTTTAATTACCATGTTTGACCCCGTCCATGTGGATACGGAGTGAGATACGGAAGATGGTCACGACCGGGCTGTTGAACCAACTCCGCAACACGCATCACTCCCGGAGGACCCGGATGAACAGGAGCGGATGCAGCAGCGGGAGCGAGAGGAGCAGGAGCGGGTGCAGCAGAGGGAAATGTATGGTTGGAGCTTTGGGGCGAAGGGGAATCCTGAAAATGGCTGGAATCCCGAGACTGGCTCCCCGTACCACCACGACCACGACGCTGTCGAGGCCGGGTCTGATCATCATGAGACCTGTAAATTAAAAAATATATTTAATAAATACAGAAATATATAAATTAATTTTTTTTAAAAAAAAA